>NC_056743.1:199466159-199493849 GCF_019279795.1 Protopterus annectens
TTTTATTTTCCTTTTTCAGGGGGAAAGGGCGGGGTTTGGTTTAAACTTTTGCCCCAAAGTTGCCCTCACAGTTAGGGGGGCAAAACAAACCTAAAAAAACTTTCCACCCCCTTAAAAGGGGCCAAAAAAAGGGGTTTCTCACAATTTAACAGGCATCCATTACCTCCAGTTTCCTTAACCAGTGGTGCGTATACATTCAAGTCAAGTTTCAAGTATTCTTTATATCTTCTAAAAACTGTTATTTGTGGTCCTGAAGACGGGAAGAAAATGTCAAATACTGCCATAGAAATAATTTTAAAATGTGATATCTGCATGGTAAAAACAAGAGTCGTTTCTCAAATGCTCACTGAATCACTGTGATGGCACCTGTGTGCACACCAGTATTGGCACTGGTAGTATCAAAGTACAAACCAGCTTGCCATTCTGCAACACATGGCCAGCTATGCAATGTCTGTATCACTGCTTGTCCCATCAGCTCACCAGTGCTTGATGGAAGTTGGGGTATGTCCAGCAGTTTTTCAGTATTTCAACATGTAACAGCAATTGGCATGTAATCAGCAATTCTCCATCACCTTGAGGTAACAGCTTCCCATCAAAATGTGCTACAAGGGGGTGTTGATGGTTGAAAATGCTTGTTTGCTTTCTTAGCAATGGATTGTTAAGCAGCTCTCCTTGCTCTGTGTATTGAACTTGTGGACATGACCAGATCATTTACGTCAATGCCAGCCACTTACAGCGTGGGTGCAATATGCATCGCTTGACAAGAAGTTATTCTTGCGTGATCCACGCTGGCAACAGAAGATCATCCAGTCGTCATTTCTTGGATACTGATTCAGGCTATCCTGTATCTACTTTGCTCACTTTTTGGCAGGTTTACCATTTACTAAATTTTGGTGGTATTTTTGACATGTTTGCCGCTGCATCATCTTCATTGTCATTTTCATGTTCATTACTGTCTTCTCCCTCTGTCAGCTCTCCAGCTTCTCTGTTTCTTTCAGCTGTTCTTTATTTTTGCATTTAATTTCTTCCTGTAGTCATTTTTCCTTTCTCTCCATTTGTTTTTTGAATTCAGTGTCTTCATCAATTATCATTTTTCTGTCTGTACATTGATCTTGTAGAAAATCCCAGTCTTCTTGTGTCTTTACCAATAATTCTGCATCAGCATGCCTCACATCAAAAAGCTTCAAAAGTGCATTGTTTAATCTGTTTCTGAGACTGTGCATCTGACTGGTGCTTCTTATTCTTCCTGATTCTAGAATGCTTCCCATACAGACTTTTGAGTTTTGCCACTGCATTCGGCTTCTTGGTTGTAGGTATGCTAGATAACTGCCATAACTGCAGAACTTCATCAGCAGCATTTGAACAACTTACTGAAAGAGTTAACTTGTTGGTTTTAAAATCATAGAACAGTCTGCGTAAAATGTGCCTGTTAGTTGGAGGATGATTTGAGGAAATAGCGATAAGGGCAGGTAAGTGCTGTCCAACAAGCCAGTCATCAGTAGCAGCTTTGGTTCATTTTCTTACTGAGCTCATGGTTCACCATTAGGAGGACTGGGCTCTATCAATTAACATTAACACTGCCAACCACACATGCAGAAACTATATGAATTGATAAATCAAAGTAATTTTATTTTTATTTTACATTTGATGACCGGGATAGTCCAACTGGATGAGGTCCATTTACAGCAGAGGCCCGGGGAAAAAAGCTACACACTAATTAATTAAACAATAGTAGCAAAAGTTATAAGCCAAGCAAAAAAATCTCACAAGAAATAATACATATTTAAATACAATGATTCACTCTGCACAGTGTAAGCAGGAAACAGCATAGAATTGCAATGAAAATAGAATTAAATGGTGCACAAGGCTTTAAATAAGTTAAGTAGGTTGCAGGAGCTTATGGAAGCTCAAGTATAACTGGAGATAGATAAATACAGCACTGGAATACAATTAGCAGTATTGTAAACAGTATGATTTTTTACATGCTATGAGCTGTCACTTAATGAAGTCAGACATTTCTAATTTTTTGCATACATAAACTCGCCAAACTTTTTTTGAAACACCTTGCCATGGAATTCCATACAATCTAAGTATGCCAGCAGTACAATATTTGCTTATTACTGATTTTATTTCTTTAAATACTAAATGCCCTCATTGGGTGGGCATATTTTCATCATCTTATTTCCTTCAATGGCTAATTCCTGTCCATAATGCCCTGTGAGTGTATAGTTGATGAAACTGCAGCCCCCCATGGCCTCAAGCTAAATGCCAAAAAATGCATAGTCATCCTGTTAGGGAAAAACAAAACACCCACGAATTACCACATAGGTGGCAGCCCCCTTAATACAGAAGAGGTAATAAGAGATCTGGGGACCCTGCTAGATAGTCTTCTCTCCTTTGACAATCATATTGCCAAAGTAGTTAAGAAATCCTTCTATGTGACCCATCTAATTACTAAAGGGTTCACATCTAGAAATAGAGGTTATAGTGTCCCTCTACTCATCACTCATTAGACCCATCATAGAGTACAATGCCCCATTTGGGATGTACCTCACAAGACCCTTCCAACAGCTGGAAAGACCACAAAAGTACCTTACCGAGAGGATTACTGGTCTCAAACATATGTCCTATGCAGCCCGACTGAAAACACTCTGGTTGTACTCAGTGGCATATCGCTTACTCAAAGGTGATCTCTGCCTGACTTGCAAGCCATGTCCAACTCAGAATTGATGGACATACTCCATCTAAAGAAATCTAAGTCACTGCGAGCCATGCGCTCTAGTGAGCTAAACCTCGCCACAACAATAAATAGAACTTGCTGGAGGGATCGAATCCTGTCAGAGACTCCCCATGCTTTGGAACAAAATTCCAAATTACATCAGGCAGAGTTCCTCACTAATACTCTGCAAGAGAAACCTTGACAAGTGGATGGGTAACAGAAAATACACCCCTGGGATCACTTAATTGGCTCTGCTTGACAGAGGATCAGTTAATCAATGAGGTGGCGAAAGCCAACACACTCTGGCTAGGCTTATAAATGCTCTCGGGCAGATAGCCTAGTACCTACCTATGAACCCCTGGCCAGCTCTGTGAGATTACAGTCCATTCATTAAGAGTTGCTTTCAGGCTTGAGGAACCTCATTAAAAAAGTTAGTGATTTTTTTGCCATGACTTGTATATTTGTTTCCTACACATGTTATACCATGTGTTAAAGTTTTTGCAGAATGATAAAGAAATTAAGATAACATAGTCTTTTAAAAATTATGCTTTTTTTAGTTTCTGCCACCTTAATTCCCTTTACCAGCCAATAGTGTCACTTTTCATGGCTTGCAAAGCTTGGCTAATTGCTAAAGTCATTCTAAGTGGTTATCAGGTTTATTTATCTTTAGACCTGAGCAGCCAAGTGCTCCTGATTATGCAGAATGCTCTGCATTCGACCATAAATGAAACCACTGTTCTGCTGTTATGCATTGAACAGTTTTGGCTCCACTACATGGCTTCTGATTGGTTTGTATACTTCAAATACTGCCAATTGGCATCGCTCTATACATAATCAAATAGTTACTCAGCTGTTCTGCATTGAACAGTGTTGGTTGTGCTACACAGCTTTTGATCGGTTTGTATTTTGCATTTACAGCCAATCACCATCGTGGTATACAAACCAATCAAATAATTTTTACTGAGGACGGGAGCCAATGACAGCTCCCAAATATGTGACCATTGATGTACTAGAAATGGTTGTTGAAAATTTGAGAGGAAAAAAAAATGAAATGGAAGCAAAATAGTACCAAAGTAAATAACTACAATACCAGCAGTTAAAAGGAATCGTTTTAACTACAGGTATTGCAGTTATTTACTTTGATACTGTTTTGCTACTAATTTACTCCCCCCCCCTCTTTAAACAACAGGGGTGAAATATTATAACTGGGATTATAATAGTCGTAGTCACTATAAGCATCTCTATCCTTATTTACCTTTGTGATGACCTCTCTTCCCTTCAGAAATCTCCTAGGCAGTTTTGCTGGTTCCAGGAAATGTATTAATAAAATTTGAGAAGGATTTTGTCATATTCAGTGGGAAGCTGATATGTTCTTATTTGTGTTGCTTCTATTTAGTGGTTGAATTGTTTAGTTAAATTTAGTATGATTTATTTATTTTCTGTTGTAATTCATAGTTCCAAAATTTTACCAAAAGCTTTTAGCATAGAAAGACTAATGTTTCAATTTCAAAATTCTGTCTGAAGGCAGATGCAGTTTCTTTAGCCTGCTGTTTTGCTCAGCCATTTCAGAATGAAGGAATCCCATGTGGTGCAGGCAGTTATGGCATATTATACTGAGGAGGAGCAGTTATGAGAAAGTCTGGGATGAAGACTCCAGTTTAAGGAACTCGTTCAAATTGAAATGCTAGGGTTCAAAGACCATTACAGCTTAAAAACTAAAAGTCCTGCTACTTGTCACTAAGTAGTCTTGTTTTCTTGGAAGACTGACTTTTGTCATAATAGTTCGTGAGGGCACATCTGAGGAGACTAATTTTCTGTTGTGTCTCACATCAAATCATAGTTCCATTCACTTAGACTAGGAGCAGTGAAAAATACTGATAAATGTGAGAATCCCCACTGCATACCTCTCAACCTCCGAGGCAAAACATTAAGGCCATTCTATAAAATTCTGGGCAGTTAGTGTGATGGGTGTGTATGTGTGTCAAGTCATAGCTCTCAACCTTTTGGTATAAGAAATCTGGACATATACTTAATTAATGGGGGGGGGGGGGACAAAGGCCCAAAAAAGGAACCAATTTTACATATTACTCTTATAAAATAAAAAAGTTGCTAGAATAACCGGCTTTGTGTTACCCATACATGTTCAGAAAGATATGATGTCTGAAAATCAAATTTCTGACTTACTGTAATTATTTCACTCCTCTTTGTTTTGCCAGAAAACTACATATTTTATGAGGAATAGACCAAAATTATGAGGCACAACATATGGGCAAAATTCTAGGCATTTGTGTGTGTCTGTGTGTGTGTGCACGCATGCACTTATATTTTGGTTGAAAGGCCATGCCATGGCCAAGGTATGCTTTTCATGCAGTGCGGTAATAGTGTTCCACAATCTGTCACACATTGCAATGGTCTGTGCTCCACATTGTCCTCTTCACAGGTTGAGGTGTATACTTTATATTATAAAAGACAAAATAGGGTTACAGTCACAGAAAAGGGGAAAATACAGCTTTATATGACACCACACAGTCAAAAGCTATGAGCTTGAATAAATTTATGACTTCAGTAAGTATAAAATAACAAGAAAGTTACTGATTCTTTTCAGTGTGATTTCCTTGATTAAAAAAAAACTCAGATGTGATAGGCAAAATGATATGAAAAGGAACGCATTCCTAATGAAAGGTATTATAAGATCTCATTCATTTCAATTGTGGTATGCAATGATAAAGTTCATTTTAGGACAGAAATGTGGCTGAGAAGAAGAAACCACTCATTCCTACCTATTGTGTGAAAGTGTTGAGATCATTCTCTGTGGAGAAACACACATTCTGAAGGAAGGAAATGTATTTAGTATGTAGCTGTCCTTTAAACCTTGGCTGCACTTAAACTGCACAGTACAATAAAATTGTTTTTTTTTTCTGTTTTAAGTTACTTTTTTGCTCCCCACTGCTTAACATTGGCTGCCTCCAATTCTCTTCTTCATTCATCACCTCTATTGGACCTGCTCTAGCCTCCCCACCAGGCCAAACCTAACTCTTGTTCAGGGCATGTGAGTAGATCAAGGACTCTGGTGTGGTATCAAATTGATTAAAAGAAGTATTTATTGTCTTTTGTTATGCGCTAACCTTTTGTGTCTGTCTGCACACATTTTTACAGTATTTGGTGGTGGCCATGTTGTGAGGGTGCACTGGTGTGTTCCACTTTTGCGGTGAGTCAGCCACTATCCCCTGCCTATTTCCCCTTAGGACCATGTCCCCCCATATCATTAACCTCCACAAGGGATCAGCTGTGATAATGCATGCAGGTGCATTCTCTTCCCTCAGGATTAAACTCCCATCCTTCCTGCTTTCAGTAAGAATGAATCATAATATTCTATCACTCTAGGGCATTAATTTTGCTTCAGAAAAAAATGAATTAAGTTGTGTATCCCCTTTCTTTAATTTATAGTTGATACTAGTATGATAGTCATGTAGTGTGGTTTTCTGTGTACTAGACAGCTTCAAGAATCCTTTATGATGGAGATTCAGAAAATTTTATGGAGGTGTAAATAAAGCTTGACAATATTGGCATACCTCCAGAAATATGGACATACTGTGTATGGCTAAATCAGGCCTGAAAATTGGAAAGTATCTCCAAAATAGGAACAGTTGAGACGTCTGCAAGGATGGCTACACTTTTGATGGGCAAAGTTTGATTTCTTGAGCATCATTTGCATGAGGTGCAAGATGTCACATATCAGGGTGTCTTCATAGAAAATCTTTGCTGGTGAGATATGCCAGCAGTGATGCCCTTTTTCTGGGTAATTGTCTCTTTCATAAAGTTGGTGCAACCAAAGTGGAGTTGTATATATAATCTTTTTTTTAAGTGGGTGTGGGATGCTTGCTGTCCACATCAGGGTGTGCTGAGAGTTTTGCTCCTACAAAAATCACTTAAATGTTTTCTTGGGAGTTTTTTTTTTTGGGGGGGGGTAGATTTCAGGTATTCAGCTTCAGTGACTTGTAGTGAAAGTGCCCAGAATACTACTGCAATTTATGTCCAACTTGATATTCATGTGGTACAGGATATCAATGAGTGTGTGCTTATATTTACTATATTAAAGAATCAAGGCCAATGAAACTGGCGAGTTGCTTGATTCATCAGTAGTAAGCTAAATCATTTGAAATAAAACATATTGAAATGAGAGAGATGACTTAAGTATGTAGAAGCTGTAGAAAAAGAAAGCAGTTTGCTAAAGTATGTAAAATGGAAGAAACATCATCAATGAAATGGTAGGTTTTAAAAAAAGCCTTAACATTTATATGGTATGTGAATAATGTGTATTCCAAATGTGCACAGAGTAATCAGTATGCAAGTCAGAAGTGCAGAGAAGTATATACAGGGAATTGGTGATAAAACTTAGCAAGAAAAACTTAAATTTAATGACTGAATTGTGGTATTTAGACCAGACACTGGTAAAATATAGTGTAGAATTTTCTCTAATGTTTAAAGCAATGAACTTGAAATAGAGTAACCTGAAATCATAAAAATCTGTGTTGGTTTACTTTGCTGGAAATAATGTAAAACCAATCTGTTAGAAAGTGCTTGCATGTGAGTATATGAATAAAAATACATTGTATTCCAAGTAGTTATTATAGCATGTACATGACTGAATTTTGATTATTTGACTTGTTTGAATTCAAAGCCCAAAACTGCAGTTCTCATTTGAATCAGATGGTGTACTCCCTGATGATTCACTAAATGAGTATGAGAATGTATTTACGGGTTTGGGCCACTTATCAGTATATTATAATTTCAAAATAAATGATGCAGTACTGCTAATAGTATATACTTCAGGAAGAGTTCAGTACCTTTGTTGATTAAATTGAGTAGGTTTTTCTGCAGTCTTTTTTTCTCCTTTTTGTCAGTAAATTATAAACTAGGCCTCCATCTGTTGTAGGTAAAATTACCAAAACCCCTGCAGTCCTGGGTCTTATTTGTGCTCCTGACTCTGTCCTGTCTACAGTGAACATTAGTACTTGTTAGTTGCTCATTTTCAGTCCTTTATACTACCTACTGTTGTAACCTTTGTTATACATTGACATTTAATAGTCTCAGCTGTTATACTTTACCCCAGGATAGGCAAGCCAGTATTTACCACTCAGTCCCAGCTCCCTGGTTGACTCATCCAGTGCCCAAGTTGCTATTCATTCCTGGGTCATTTGGATCACATTAAGGACTTCACCACTCTGTGTCACAGAGCATTACAATAATCTAAATAGGGGATGAATTACACGGAGAGAGCAAGTGTGATGAAAAACAGACTGGCCCTGCTGAATGAGCTAACAACATGAATACTGTTGTGAAAACAGATGATATTCATGTTTATATCAATCCATAAGATCTTAAAACTAAAAAAGCCTGCACTGTCCATTTTGTCCAAATAAAGAAATTATCTCTGTCATGTTGCAAGAAAAATATTTCTGTATTTACTATAAGTCAAAGATTTTGGCAGATGAGGGTTAATAAAACAAGTTTCAGATTATTTACTCATAATTTATCCTTGGGAAGATGGTGTAATTTTAAATGATGCATTAACTGCAGTATAAGTGTTTGAGTGTTATTGCCATACATCTCAATTATCACAGAATATCCACATGTTTGACTCATATTTTTGGTCTGTTCCTCATAAAAATCTGTGATTTTTTTTTTCTGGCAAATCACTGGGATCACCTGACAACCTTAAGTCAGTAAATGACATACATTTGAGTTTCAGACTGCATATCCTAAAGAAAAATGTATGTAAATACAACCCCTGTTATTCTAGCAACTTTCTACATTTATAAAAGCAATATTTAAAATATGTCCCTATTTTCTGGCCTTTTCCCCTATTACGTCAGGCTTTGCCCAGATTTCTAGCACTAAAAGGTTGAGAGGTATGGTTATTACAATGGATTATGCCCCCTAATGGCAGTGTACAAAAGTTCACATGTCAGTGAATTGCACACAGAAGCACATTGTACATAACCAGATCCAGTAATGTAATTGTTTTACTGTAAGTGGCACTTATTGAATATGATGCCTTTTTCTGTATATACCTATTGAAACACTTGTCACAACTGGAATGACCACAGTGCTTTCTCATTAAACAATATCAAGTGCCTAAATCAATAAAACTTTGCAGATACCTCAAAGCCTCGTCCTTCATACAGGCAAGAGAGAGAGAGGTGATCTCTGCCTTAAGTATAGAGCTTCAGCAGATTCTATTCTTTCATAGACCAGATAGTTTATATGCCCCACTGTGCACACATTTTTATTGCTCAGAGCTTTGGTATGCTGGTATACTGCTTATTCATGCTAAATCATTCATGAAGTACTAGTAGTACTCGTATTTTAACACTTACTGCTCCAATTAGTGACTACTCATTTCACTAATCACTAACTACTTCTCTTCTTTACCTGCTTCTTTTATAACTTTCAATTCTTTCTTCACTTCTCAGGTAATAGTACTCTTTCATCTCTCGACCCTAGTGTCTCTTTTTGTAGAAACTTTCTTGTAAGGTATTAATTACTTCACTTAACACGAGTTCCCGGTACTTTAAATGGTTTTAGATTGTAAGATAACAGAATTTTTAGCCTATTTAAATGGTATATTACCAAATGTTGTGTGCTAGTGTAATCTTTGAAATATTGTATTTAAATCTCTTGCTTGTACTTTTCTGCCTTTTACACCTGAGTCATGGCTGTAAAGGCTTGCAGGAGTAGGCAACCTATTCAGTCAACAAAAAATAATGACAATACATAAATGGTTATGCACATTCAACTCTGTGAGTGGACTTCAAGATGGCAGCAGCAAAGCACAAGTAGTGTTGATATCTTAGTAGCTGTGAAATTTCTATCTAGAACTGTTGCAGATGAATTAAAGTCAGACAATTTGCGGGTGGAGCTTGAATTCTGATGCACCTCACTGTATATATCGTACTCTTAATATTTGCAAGCTAGTTTAACCATTTAATAGACAGGATGTTGGGTCCATGGAATAAAGTGATGGAACTCAGACTATAATCCAGCCAACTTGAATTGATAACTAGCCTAGAAATTCATAAGTTCAGATGTATTGTTTAGGACAGACAGCCATAAAAACAGATTCCACCAAATAAGGTTCATATGCTTTTTCACCAGCCCAAGAAGTCTACAATAGTTTTAAAACATTCAAGACAACTGGACTGCCTCACACTTACAGGTCTAATATTCCAAACCTGAGTGACTTTAGTAGTTATATCTTGTGGCATAACCTTAAGATTCCCTGTCTTAATCAGAAATTTCATATTATGCCTCTATGTTTTTAGACATTTGATCTCAATATTGTCCATAATTTGTAACATTGAATCATGAAAATCTTATATTCTAATATCAGCCTGCCACAAATATGCCTATAACAAAAAGTGAACAATTTTAAAATCATACATCTAGTTAATAATTAGCAATCCCAAGATCCATAACTTTTTATAGTAGTAGCCTGGATGATTTTATCTTGATACATTTTAGGCATTTGTTCATTGGGGATGTGCAGCAAGTGTTGAAGGCAGCAAACCCCTCCCCCAAAAAACTGCAACTAGAATATCTTATGTTTACAGATGGAAGAGGTTTTCTAGGTGGTACCTAATGAATATCAGAAGGGCTGGTATGGGGTGGATACCCCTCTAGATGTTCTTCATCTCACATTGCTGCAGTCCTTACACTTGGGGTAGTCCGCTGTCCTCGGTCGGCCCGAATATCGAAGTATTAGGCTGACGTCGGTCAAGGCACTTAAGACTGACATCAGGACGTCAGGGTACAAATGCGCATGACCGACGTCATATCCTCAGTCTTTTTTGCCGCATGGTCCGATGCAGAAGCAGCGTTGCAAGTGCCGTTTGGCGTTCTGAAATTTTTCGAATTCGGAGTTTCAGACCGAGTCAAAGTTGGCTAAGTACCCGCTGGGGAATATTTTAGTTTTTCTTGCCTCAGTGGTTTACCGGATGTCAGAAAAAGTGAATAACTGTATTTCTTGTGGGAAGCAGATACCGCATAGAGATTATCATACTTTGTGTATTCCTTGTTTGGGGCCTGAGCACGACGTTGCTGGGTGTCGCTTTTGTGCTAGGTTTAATAAGCGCATTATTGCGAAGGTTAGATTGCACCAGGTTGGTCTTCGGAAGCGGTGCAATTACAATATGCTGTCGGATGTTCGACGCCCGCTTCAAGAAGCGCAAAGACAAAGCAGCTAAACCCAGGCAAGAAGAGTCGCCCGCACGGACGCCGGTTCTTTGGAGGTGTCAGTGGAACCGGTGGTTCCACCGGAGACTTCTCAGGAGTCCCAGTGGGAGACTTTGATATTACAGGATGTGGCCTCTCAGGAGGCAGGTCAGGCTGAAGGGGCTTCTCAGGTTACTGTACTCCCTCCCTTCCTAGGGTGGTTAGGCCCTCTCCTTCTGTTTCCAAGGCTTCTCCCAGAGGCAGGCCAGGTTTAGCTTCTGTTGGTGTCACTCCTAGTTCTTCAGGATCTGTGCCCAAGAAGCACATGCTCAAAATGGCAGAAGATTTAATTACTTTGATTAGAGGTTCTTTGCCCCCTCCTGATAAGAGGCCTAGGGTGGAACCAGAGTTGGGGAGTTTTGAGCAGGTTTCGGATGTTTCAGAGTCTTTGGCTGAAGACTTGCAGGAGTATTCTCCTTATTCTGATTCTGATGTGGATGATTCTACTCCTTCTGCTTCTCCTCCAGAGGATTTTTCTTTTTCAGAGACTCTTCATTCTATGAGGGAACATTTTAAGTGGGAAGGTCAGGATTTCTCTGATTCCAGGAAAAGGCTTAGGGAATTTTTGCTTTTACCCCAGCATAGGCCTTTGGCTATTCCTCCTGTTCTGGATGTTGTGGAAGATGTGTTTGCAGAGGCTTCACTTAATCCTGATTCTTTGCCTCCTGCTCCTGTTAAACCGGACAGGTATTACAGGGTGCCTGAAGCTCATAAATATCTGTATAAGAGTCCTAGGGCAGACCCAGAAACAGTTAGTCAGGGACCTAAGGGTGTCAAGGCCTCTGCGGTAAAAAATCCGGTTCCTCCAGATAAAGAGGCCAGAGCTTTGGATAGATGGGGAAAGAAAGTCTATACTTCTTCCACCTTAGCTATGAGGGCTTTGAATTGCCAGTTTCACATGTTGAAATATCAAAACTATCTTCTTTCTCAATTGAAGTCTAAGGTAGATGCTCTGGCGGAAGGCATTGAGTGTAAAGAATTATAAGATTTGGTACATGTTTCTGAACAGGTGGGTAAGCATTCTTTACAATGTGGATTTGATGCTGTACAGGCCTCGTCTAGGGTGGCTGCCACTGGGTCAGTTCTTCGTAGGCACGCCTGGCTGAGGGATCAGAACTTATCTGACCATGTTAAGACAAGGATTTTAGATGCTCCTTTACAGTCTGATGTATTGTTTGGTTCACCTGTGGAGGCAGTTTTAAAGAAAATGGAAGACAAGGCTAAGTCTATGCAGACTGTTAAAGATTTTTGCAAGTTCAGCCTCCGAAGTTTAGTAGGAATTGGCCTGCTAAGGGGTGGACGTACCCTTCTTATGATTTACAGTCTAGGGGAAGATCTAGACGTGGTAGGGGTAGAGCTCAGGGCTCTTTCAGACCTAGAACAGGGAGTTCACCTGCACAGTCTTCGGGTGGGGGCAGGGGCCAGTCCTTTCGTAAACAGGCCCAATGACCTACCTTTTCAGCTGCCAGAGCCTTCTTGTCTGGCAGCACCTTTGGGAGGAAGGTTGGCACTCTTCAAAGAAAATTGGAGTTTAATTACCCAGGACAGATGGGTATTGGATATTATACACCAAGGTTAAAGGTTTTATTTCCATACCTTGCCTCCTTTCAAAGGCATGCCAGACGTTCCTCCTCAGCAAAGAATAGAGGCTCACAAACAAATTTCTCTGCTGCTGCAAATAGGGGCCATACAGCCGGTCCCTCTGCCAGAAGTAGGCCTAGGATTTTATTCTCGCCTGTTCCTAGTACCAAAGAAGGGGAACACGTGGAGACCAATTTTGGATTTATCTATCCTCAACACTTATCTGGACATTCCCAAGTTCAAAATGTTGACGTTACAACAGCTTTTACCTCTGCTGGGCAAGGATCACTGGATGGTGACTCTGGATCTCAAGGAAGCTTACCTTCATGTTCCTATCAGGCTAAGTTGCAGGAAGTATCTGCGTTTTCGAGCTGGGACTTCTCATTATCAGTTCTCTGCATTGCCCTTTGGCTTATCTACTGCACCCAGAGTGTTCACAAAGGTTCTGGCTCCAGTGATAGCTTTCTTCAGGCTAAAAGGAATACAGATCTATCCTTATTTGGACGATTGCCTGATTCTGGCCAAAGGAAGGGACGAGCTTCTAAATCATTTGCAATACATGATAGCAGTGCTAAGATGCCTGGGGTATTCTGTGAACGAAATAAAGTCCAGTCTAGTGCCCTCTCAAGACATGTGCTTTCTGGGTGTGAGACTGAATACAGCATCCCAGATGGCCTTTTTGACCCCGGACAAACAAAAGAATCTTTCCCTTTACTTCCATCAATTGTCTCATCAGTCCAGGCTGACTGCAAGGACAGTCCTTCAAGCCTTGGGGTTCATGGCATCTTGTATTCTGGTACTTCCCAATGCCAAACTGCATATGAGGAAGCTACAATGGTATCTCAAAAATGTATGGACACAGCACTGCCAAGATATGGACACTGTCATTCAGATAATACCTTGCATTCAAAAGGAATTTTTGTGGTGGGCTCAGGAATGTCACCTAAACAAGGGACTCTCTGTGACCCGGCCAGAGGCGAGTCAGATTCTAACGACAGATGCCTCAGACAAAGCTTGGGGAGCTCATCTAAATGGAAAGTGGATACAAGACACGTGGCTTGCCAGACTACAACATCTACATATCAACTTGAAGGAGATGTTAGCAGTCCAATTTGCATTAATAGCTTTCAAGGATTTACTTCTTCCAGGGCAGGTGTTGGTTCTAACAGACAACACAACTGTCATGTGGTACATCAACAAGCAAGGGGAACACATTCTTATCCTCTATGCAGGCAAGCAATGATTTTGTGGGAGACTGCTCTCAGTTTACAGCTCAATCTTCAGGCAAGGTTTCTGCCGGGATCACAGAACTCCTTAGCAGATGTGTTGAGCAGACGAATTATGGATCCCCACGAGTGGAAATTGGATCCTCATGTATTTCAGGAATTGACAGTGTCATGGGGAACTCCAGACATAGATCTGTTCGCTTCTCCACTGAACTACCAGCTGCCAAAGTTTTGCACAAAAAGGTTTCATCCCACAGCTTGGAAAGTGGATGCTCTTTCTTTCAATTGGAGCAATCTTCATGTGTATGCCTTTCCACCTCTGCCTCTCCTCCCAAAGGTACTCCTGAAGGTCAGACAGGACAAGCCAAGGATGATTCTAATAGCTCCAGATTGGCCTCGACAGCACTGGTACCCATTACTGAGAAGTCTGGTTCGGGAGCCTCCATGGCCTTTGCCTTCGATTCCACACCTGCTGTCTCAAGAGAACAGTCATTTACTCAATGTCAAACTTCACTCTCTTCACCTAACAGCCTGGCATATTCTGTTTTAAACCCTGGAGGGTCTCGGCTTCCACAGCAAGTTTTGAATGTTATTTTGGAGGCCAGAAGGCCTAGTACAAGGAAAGTATACGCAGATAAATGGAAGAGATTTTTATTTTGGAGTGCAGCAAAGGAATTTGATGTTGCTAAGCCTAATTTAAGTGTGGCTCTTCAATATCTTGCTGAGTTACTGGACAAAGGATTGTCCTTCTCTTCTATTAAGATTCATGCTGCAGCAATTTCTGCTCACTATGACTGTGATCCACCATTGTTTTCTCATCCTTTGTTTAAGCAATTCCTTAGAGGGGCAAAGAATATAAGACCCCACGAGAGCTCCTACTCCTGCTTGGGATCTCAATTTTGTGTTGGAGAAACTCACTCTACAACCTTTTGAGCCTGCAGCTACTGCCGAGTTGAAGTATTTATCATGGAAGACTGCTTTTTTGTTGGCCATTACCTCTGCGAGAAGGGTTTCTGAATTACAGGCCCTTATGGCAGTTGAGCCTTTCTTAATTTTCCATAAGGACAGGGTATCTTTACGCACTAATCCTTCCTTTATGCCTAAGGTGGTTTCTAGTGTGGCTTTAAACCAAACTATTCATTTGCCTACTTTTATGCAAACCCCCAAAATAAAGGGGAAAAGATTTTGCACACCTTGGATATACACAGGCAGTTACGATATTATTTGAGCAGAACTAAAGGGTTCAGGCAGTCTCAGCAGTTGTTTGTTTCTTTTGCTTTGGGTTCTCAGGGCAAGCCTGTGTCAAAACAGACTATTTCTAAGTGGATTGGGTTGTGTATTGCTTTCTGTTATTCCCATCATGGTAAGGAGGTTCCAGCTGGGATTAGGCCTCATTCCACTAGAGCTACTGCCACTTCTACATCTTTTTTAAGGGGGGTGGCAACTAAAGATATTTTGGAGGCAGCTACTTGGAGTTCAGTGCATACTTTCTCTAAGCATTACCACCTTCCACTTTACTCTAAATCTAGGGCTGGGTTTGCCACTGCTATTTTACAGGGCATTTTGGCAGCTCCTACTTCTTTATAGTTTTGCCATCCTCCCTTACCTCTGCTTTGGGATTCTACCCAAGTGTAAGGACTGCAGCAATGTGAGATGAAGAACATAGTACAGTTTTGTACCTACCATAAATGTAGATGTTCGAAGATCCACATTGCTGCAGTCCAATTCCCTCCTCCTTCCCCTCTGTTGTTAGAGGTGGTTGTGTGGTTTGGGTTGTAAATATTGTACATATTGTATATATTGTTCATATGATTAGTGCAAGGGTGGTTGGTTGTTTTTTGCTGTCTTTTGGTTTTGACCTTTCTGTTTAGGGTCTTCTGACATCTGGGGCAAGAAAAGACTGAGGATATGACGTCGGTCATGCGCATTTGTACCCTGACGTCCTGATGTCAGTCTTAAGCGCCTTGACCGACGTCAGCCTAATACTTTGATATTCGGGCCGACCGAGGACAGCGGACTACCCCAAGTGTAAGGACTGCAGCAATGTGGATCTTCGAACATCTACATTTATGGTAGGTACAAAACTGTACTTTTTGAAATATTTCAGTGATGACTTATCTCATGCATCTGTCAAGATTCATCTTGTGGCCCTCTGCTTTTCTCTCCATGTATCACCCTGTTTCATCTCTTTTTGTGGTCAAATAATTTATGGAAGGAGTGTTGCAGTTGAGACGCCCCTAAAAGCAAATTCCTCCTCTTTGGAACTCAACTTTGCTCTTAGCATTGCTCTTCTCTTCTCCTTTAAACTTTTTTTTTTTTTGCAAGGGGAAGGTGCCCTTGCACTCCCAGATGTGGAGGACAAACTCTCCCTCATCACCCTCTACTTATACTTACCAACTTCAAGATTGCTATACCTGAGAGAAAAAGGATATATTCCAAGAAATGGCCAAGTCACAGACTTGGTATATACAAGTCTGTTTTTTTTTTTTTGGCCATTCAGTCTCCCTATTCCAGGACTCCCTGAAGTGGGTCCTGACATTTCATATGATTACTTCATTATCCAGTTTGTTTTTTAATATTTAATACTGCAGGAATTATAGTAGCCACTGCCCAAAACCCTAGGAAATGGTCTCTGCTTCACCTTACAATAACTCCAACTTAGTCTTAGTTTATTCAAGACACCGTGTGCATCTTCATGATTATTAATATTATTATTACTATATGCAATATTCTTTACTATTCTTTCACTAAAGAAACAACAGGCTGTCCAATGGACATAGTATCAAAATAAGTTTTAACTACACTGCATGCAGAATCATGGCTAAAAATATCCACTGTTGATTAACCAGAACCAGGGCAAAGATTTATCTGTATATTATGTTTGTGTAGCTTGGGGGGGGGGGGGGGGGGCAGTTAATGGAGGTTGCATTTCTGAGGCGCTGTTCTTTGGTTAACTGATAAATTATGATCTCCTCTATCTGACTGGGAGATAGTTGAAATAGTTATCAAATATCACAAAACACTTAACCTATGATGATGATGATAATAAATAAACCACTGTTTAGATTTATAGAAAGGAATCTTTATTGAGCCATTAAACATTTCACTTCAGTTGTGTAATAGTTTACATTTAGTCAATTTAAACTATATTTTTATTTGTTAAGTGATATAGCCAACTGAGGCTGATTTCACAGAGTTGGGAGCTAGTAGCCATTTTACTATTTTTTTTTGTTACTTATTGATAAGTTACAGGGGTGCTTCTGTGTCTTGAGCAAATTTCTTCTAATTGGAATAAATAATGCTTCAGGTGCCCTACTTCAATATAGGCCTACTACAAGATGAATAACTAGTACTATTGATGATGTAATCTGACATTAATTTCTCCTCTTTTTTTCAGCATCACTGAACCATACAGCTGCTGTGCTGGCAGCTATTCTAGTTCTGATTTTCCTGGTGCTTGCTGTCCTTCTCATTGCCAAATGCAGGCTTAACTGCAAACTCTGGTACAGAGATAAGTATGGAGAGTTGGAAATGAATGGTAAGCTGGTTCATAGAACATGATACCATGTGCAATTATAACAGCCCTGTTAATGAAATGTTAAAGTAAAATGATTATACTCCTATGCCTAATGTATTTCAGTATGTCAGCAGAAGCAGTAAACATCTGATTTGATGTATAATTGTTTTTTTTCCTTTTTGAATGACTGATGTGATCTCTTTTATTGTGGTCTACTTTAGTGTGAAATTTGCTGTGGGTACAGAGAGTCTTTAGTCACTTTTCAAAGTTTTAAATTATGTGAAATTTGCTGTTTTAGAAGTGTGTTGAGCTAAACCTCCATGCAGCCAGACCTTTCCTGTAACTGCGATTAGAACTGTGATAACTGACAAAACATCCTGACTAAATAAAGCAAAAAGTGCTCCCCTTACTTAGAGAGGTGGATAAATTATATTGATGCGAGTGTCATGGGGTGATGGTCTAGTACCATTAAAAGTACTAATCCCATATGATTTAGGAATATAGGAACAATACTTGGCAAACAATTACATGAGACATAAGATGCCTAGCCAAAAAAAAAAACACTTAAGTAGACATGCTTGCACCCCTTATAAACACTTTGTAATATTCAATCTCCCAGATCAAGCTGGGCAATACATAACTATTTTGTAAATTTGTGTGTACCCGTTTCAGTTGTCAAGACTATCCTTAAAGATAAAACAAAGCAGTACTTTGCTTGACATGCAGTGACAGCGTATTCCATAGGGTAGGAATAAAATTAATTAGAAAAATCTCTTTCCAGCAAGTCTGGCTTATTTGTTGGTGAAGATTTAGGTCCCTAGTACAGGTAATTGTAGATCCACTTTTTTTCATGAAGAAATAAAAGATCAAATAGGATTGGGTCTTTCACGGCTCAAAAAACAAGACACCGTTCACCTTGGTGCACTCAGTAGACTGAGTGTAAGAAGAGTCACGCTAACCTGTTTGGATAGTTGAATTTAAGGCCTTTAATTTATTTAGTTAAAAATCAGTGGCATCTTTCCAGCTGAGTGATATGCTTGGCTTTATACATACCAAGATGGCATTGCATTCAGTGATGAGTATAAGGGAGAGTACTTCGGATAAGATGGTTTCCTTGGATCATAAAAACACAATAGTGCTTTCCTACAAAGACTTAATGTTCTAGCTCCGATTAGAAAAATTCATACCAAATCCAAACAACTTCCCTGGTGTTATCAAAAGATGCAATTCTTATACTAAAACAAGGGGACAGAGCCTGCTATCTCTTTCAGAATAATAGAAGTAAACAAAATCTCATTGCCTACCAACAATTTTGAAATCAAACCAAAAAAACTAAACATGACAACAAAACCTACTTTTAAACAAGTCAGCTAAAATACCAGAAAAATCCCAAAAGGTGCTGGTAATCGGTCAACCTCCTGCTCAACCCAGGAAAACCCACTACCCCAGCTTCAGCTCTGACCAACCCAGATGATTGCATTGCCACTCAATTCAACTCCTATTTTATTAACTCCGTTATCTCTACTAAACAGAACCACTAATACGCCTCTGTCCATACCTCAAACTTCCAACAACAATTCTACCCTCCTCTATCTCAAACCTATCCAAACAAGTTATGTTAAAAATCTCCTTTCTAAACTAAAACATTGCACCCTAGCTGCAGATCAATTACCTGGTGACTATCTACAACTAGCTGCTACTTCCATTGCTTATCCTATATCTATTCTCATTAATCGTTCTATCTCTGAACAGTACATACCACTTGTCTGGAAAATATCTCATGTCATACCCTTACAGGGTCAATATTAGAACATTGAATATTTAACAGTTTGAATCACTAAATGTCATCCTTTAGTGATCAAACTGTTAAAACATAGAATGTTAACAAAAAAAAAAAAAAAAAAACTAAATGGTGTAGGCAGGGGGCACAGGGTCAATATTAGAACATTGAATATTTAACAGTTCGAATCACTAAATGTCATCCTTTAGTGATCAAACTGTTAAAACATAGAATGTTAACAAAAAAAAAAAAAAAAACTAAATGGTGTAGGCGGGGGGGCAAGCACCCCTGAACCCCCCACACCTCTCGCTACTTAAATATACCAACTCTGAGACAGCACTACATTAAAGTAAACAGAACTATCCCCTTATGGAGCTTTCCATTTACTTAGTTCTGCAGTTTCGCTATTCTCATGTTGACAATGTCAGATTCTACATTGTCGGCTTTCGAGAATGTAATATAGACCCACCCTTACATAAAGATGGTCCCTCTACTGATGTATCCAACTACAGACCTGTAGCTATTTTGTTCCCACTTGCCAAAATCTTAGAAAAATGTGTACACAACAGATCTTGGACCACTTTGTCAAATAATCTATTATCTAATACGCAACATGGCTTTCAACCTAGGCATAGCACCAGTACAGCTCTAATTAGCTTTACTAATACTGTAAATCAACTCAAAATCAAAAACCAACTAGTCTCTGCTACCTTCTTAGATATGTCAAAAGCATTTGACACTGTATCTCATCAAATACTTATAAAAAAACTGGCTTTCTACCACTGCAGTTCTGAAGCCCTAAGCTGGTTTCATAGCTACCTGTCAGATAGTAAACAAGCCACTTTATGGAACAATAAACTTTTCTCCCAGCTTCCTATGTGTGTAGGAGTCCCACAAGGATCTATCCTTGGCCCACATTTATTCATAATTTTTACCGGTGACCTAAATTCCTCAGCAAATCCAGCCTCTATTATACAATATGCTGATGATGCTTCCCTAATCTGTTCTGCCCCCTATTAAGAAACTCTAAGAAAAAACTCAGGCAGACCTCCACAATATTGAAAACTGCTTAACAGCACATCAACTTTTACTTAACCCTAATGGTGTATGGTCTTCTATAATACCTCGGCAACAAACAATCTGCCACCTATCTCTATTTCCTCCAATGGCACAAAAATAGAACCTGTTCAACATACAAAACTTTTTGGTGTCACAGTTGATAGTGGACTTAAGTTTGACAAACATCTTGCACTAACAAGTTAAAAGGTTCATCAAACTGGGCTCTCTCTCTACGGCTAAATCATAACTTACTGGCCATGCCAGACTTGCAACAGCCAGAACCCATCTCTTATCTTCCCTGCTTTACTGTTTACAAATATTTACCAATCTTTACAAATATAAACTGAATAGCCTTGAATCATGCTATAACAAAGTAGCCAAATTTGCCACTAATCAGTCTCAAAGATCTCACCATTTTACTTCCCTTCTCCAGCTCAACTGATTAGAGCTCCCTCACCTGCTTACTCTGACTCGGCTGCTAACTGCCCATACAGTCTTATACAAACCTAACAGCTGCCCAGCTCTATCTGACCTTGTCCAACCCTACACTAACCTAAAATATCTTAGGTCTACTGATAAAGTATTGTTGAAGGTTAGCAAAACCCAAAACTCTCATGGTATCTCCTTATACTCGCATATCATTGTCAAACATTGGAATTCTCTACCTCAGCATTTTCTGGCCATCAGTAATGCACATTCATTTAAACAGCCCCTAAAGGAATATTTCACCAAACATAGGCTTTGCTCATGTTCTCCACCAGGCTAAGTTAACCCCTTACTGTCGAACTTCCTCCTCTCCACCACCTGTTGTCAATATATCTTGGCAACTGATCCTAATTGGCTTCAGTTTGTAATATTTGTATCCTAAAAAAAGTGTCTATATATATATATATATATATAAAATCTGTGGTTTCACTTTATAATATCGAAATACTAAAATATCGAATTTTAGTATTTTGAGACTATAAAGTCGAAAGTGCAGTTATAAGAAACTGCATAATAGTGAAAGCAGAAATGTCAAATCCACTGTTGTGTTGTCACGTTCATGACATGCGGTTTGTGGATTTAGCTGGGTATTCAGGAAAGTGGTGTTCTTGTAAGGGTATTGGGTAGGGATTTTACTGTGTGTGTGTGTCTGTCTGTCTGTCTCTGTAGTGGTGAGTGCTGTGTTTGTGTTTAGTGTGACCTCGGAGTTGGTATATATATAAGCAGCAGGGGTGTGGGGGGTACAGGGGGCTTGCCCCCCTGCTTATAGGTAGGGCAGGTGTGTTTGATATGTTTGTGTGTTTTATTTGTTGTGTCATTAGGTAGGTCTGTGTGCTTGTTTGTGTGGTGGTGTGTGTATGTGAATGATCTCTATTTTTATTTTCACGTCTGTGGGTATCATTTTTTGGGCTTTTGGCTTTATAGTCTCGAGCTACTAAAATTCGGTATTTTGGTATTTCGAGATTATAAAGTGAATCCGTATATATACATTTGCTTTGTCTGTATGAATAGTATAAGCTTATTGCACTACCATTGTTATATACTTTTTGATATGTCAAAGAACTTGCATTTGAACTCTTATTGTAATTCTCATATGTTGTTTTGTCTTTCGACTTTTTCCCGGTAAGGGGTCGCCACAGCAGAACTCCGGTCCGCTAATGATTGGCAGTAGATTTTTTACGAAATGCCGAGGTGCCAGCTCGACACCCAACCTTCAACAAAGGCACACCCATTTACGTACGCGTGTCTTTAGAACGCTACCCAACCGTGGGGAGGACATGCAGACTCCACACAGAGGGCACTCCCAAGCCAAGCCAAGAATCGCACGGGAGAAACTCTTGCTGCGAGTTAACCACGCTACCGCCGTACCACCGCAGCATTGTGTAGTTGTCATATGTACAAAAGTATAATTATGTTAATCTTCCTTGGAACTTTTCTCCCAGGGTCTCCACTGAAAACTGGCTTCTGGCTCAGTCGGACACTATCCAGTTATCAAATGTAAATAAGTAAATAATTAATTTCTCTGGAAGTTAACTGGGTGAGATAGAAGCATTTTCTGTTTATGGTAGAAACATGATGATTGATTGAGACAGAATTGTCCACATCAGAACCCAGGTGTTTTATGACCATGTCTGTTTGAAGGAAAGTACAAATAACATTTAAGTTAGGAACAGCTTTTGTGCTCAACACTACTATGCTGCAGTTTTTTACTGTTAGCTTGAGACACTTTTCAGTACACCAGGTGTGTACATATCACATCCTTTGCTGGAGCTGTTTAGTATCACTGGATGAGCAGATAACGGTGCCCATCTTGCAGTCATCAGTGAATGTGGTCAGCCACACTTCTGGGATATTGGATTGGATGTCTGCAAAATAAATGCCAAACAGGATTGGACCCAACAGTGGTTCCAGTGGTACCTCACTAGATAAAATTTTATGTTCAGTCAGGGTGCCAGCAGCTTTTACAAACTGAGATTTGTTGGGCAGCCATTTTTAATCCAGCAGATAACAAAGGGGCTTTATATTAAGTTAAGTTCCTCTAATATTTCAATAACAGAAATATGGAGTACAATGTCAAAAGCTTTTGTTAGGTCAAGATGAGCAGTGTGCATGGAGTGATCATTATCCACAGTCTGTTTATCCCTTTTGAAGAAGTTTACTAGATTCAGGAAATAGGACCTGCCCTTCCAAAAAAACAAACTCAGTGGAGTATATATCAGTTAAGCAGCATATGTTTACATAAATGAGTTTTGCTGTGATACATGTTCTATGAATTTGCATATACAGCTGGTGAGCATGATGGGCTTATAATTAACTGGGTCTCTAGAGAGGCCACTGTTGTGAAGCGGTGTCACAGTGGCTGTTCTCCAGGCATCAGGCACAGACTATGTTGTATCAGCTGAGGTTGAAAAGTTTAGATGTCGGATAGTGCATACTTGTTACTGATGAGACTGCAGCCTAGTATGTTAACTGGTCCCAGAGAAGTATTATTTTTACCCTTTGACAGGCATTGTAAGATGTGTTCCAAAGTGATTTCAGTGGAAAATACATTCTCAGAGATAATGCAGGCAAAACAATGAGTAGGTGTTGTAAAGTTAGAATTAAATTTGTCTGCTTGTATATTGATTATATCCTTAGGTTCAGAACATGTGATGTAAGTATGCTTGAGACGAGTTCATGTTTGGGACATTATTTCTTAATATTCTGACAAAACTGAAGAAGGATTTGTAGTTTCTTTTGGTGTGTGTAGTGACCTTAAAGATTGTACTCTGCTTTACCTTTTCTAGCAGTTATATTTTGCTTATTTATTTATGTATTCTTTGTTGTTTGGTTTAGTCCCACTAGGCTACACCAGCCTGTTGGCATTGCAGAACCAGATCGTATTAATACTGACTAAGGGAAACTTAGCCATGGTATCAATGAACTTCCCCTACTCTTTGCAGAAGGTGTAATAGGATCTTTAAATCCACCTGAGTACCCTCAAGTTACTTGCTGGAATCTTTCCATGCAGCTGTGACATAGGGAGTGATGGTTTCTTATAAGTTTTCATTGTTTTCTTTTTTTTGTTATGTAGTTTATTAATACAGACATTTTTCCAAAGAAGCTTAATCGTAAATTTAACACTGTAGTTGGGGCAGGCAGATATGAACATTCTTTGTAGTTAGGTTCTGGTACAAATTGGAAGTAATGTGGCATGCCCTCTCAGCTGGTTTTGGTTCCAGGAGGTTGTTGATAACTTTGCATACATATTCTACAAAATGAAGTGGTTTGCCCCAGAGAAGTTCCTAAAGGCATTCTCATTTGGTAGTAGGTTTGGTACCACTAGGCCTGAAAGAGAAGATGACTGATTTGGGGTCAGATTAAACCAGGTATAAAGAGATGTAGGGCTTGGTTGGTACTTACTAGTTCAAGGATAATAGAGTCAATACTGGGTAGTTTTACAATTTTTTTCCAGTGTGTCGGTATTATCAAAATCAGTGAAATGAGCATTTCCATTTTTATTTATTTATTGGAATTTGTTTACCAGGATAGTACACCTAGGTCAACCAAGTGGCCTCTTTTCAGTGGTGGCCTGGGGAGATGAGCTCCATAAAATAAAATCTGGAAAAAAAATGTTCCATATTAAAAAAAATAATACAAAATGAAAAGGTATTTGAAACATACAGAATGTCAGTACATAACAGCTATGACTACTGTTCAATACAATATCACACTAATAATATGTAATATGTGATGAAAGAAATTAGATAGTCATATTAGGTTTGACAGCAGAAATTACAAAGTAAATATAAAAGCAGTCAGCAGTTATCCACAAGTGTCAAAACTACTAGGTATATGAACAGCTTAATATGAGTCGGGGCAGATTGGAGTCCAGACATTGTAATATCTAACCCAAATGTCCGAAATACGAAAATAGTGAAGCAACAGCACACCAATTTTATTTCCAGGGAAAAAGATCCTTGGGCCATTGTCGGGGCTTTGCTATTTCCTCCACTGTGGTGCAATCTTGGAGTTGGTATATTTAAGTAGGGTGATGTGAGGGTCACAACTTTAGTTTAAGTTTAAAGCGCAAGCGTTTTTTTTGTAACAGAACATTTTTTTCCCTTGCAAAAAAATCGCTGTTCTGTGTTTTCGTAATTATTTGGTTTCGATCTTCATGGTTCGATATTACAACATTCGAACTCATGTGAGTTTAATGTAATATAGACCCTAATATATTTATATGAGGGAAACCTGTTGCAATTCTCCTCAGGGCAGTGCAAAGTGGTGGTAAAGAGAAGAAACTTTGTAAGATACAGAGAGAGATTTATTGGCAGTGGAAAGTTGTGATGAAAAACGGACAATTTGCAAAATATGTTAAGGGATTTATTTTTAGAGGTGCAAGTGTGCCAGTCAATGCTTGGGTAATTTGAAGTCCCCTAGAAAGAACATACCTGATCTGATATTTAACCCCTCAGGATACTAAACGATCTTCCATGATCTTTGGTAGATATGGAGAAGTAAAAACTGGATTTTCCAACAGTGATTTGGATCCCCTGGAGCACCAGATTAGAGTCTGGGGTATTTAACACAAGGTGATGGTGCGTCTGACAAATGCAGATACTCTTCTGCAATTACTCAAGGGCATGGAGGCAAGATTTAGTGTTAAACCCAGGTACAGAGAACTGATGCCATTGCATCAAAACTACATCTCAGTAACAACGCAGATAAGTGTGCTCAAGTTACAGTATAGTCTCAAGGTCTGCCTTCTTTCTGTTTAGATTCATAACATTAAATATTGCTGCCATGATGTCTGTGTTTGGGTTGCATTTTGCTGTATAAAAATGTCCTGTTGCAAGATTCTGTAATAAAAACACTATGGTGAAGCAAAGGCTTCAGGCAATATATGGAATCCTTGGTATAACAGGTGTAAACCATCACTGGTGAAATAGAAATAGTCTCATCCCAGGCCAACACATAATAGATTACCTTAGATTTACAATAGTTACTTAACCCATTGTTAAAGCCAATTATCTTGTCATGGCATTTAGGCATCACTTTTGGTGAAGCCGAGATACTACTCAAGACCAGTGTTCTTTCTAACCTTTAACATGTGCATAGTAAGTTCTGTCATACCTCTTCATATCCCTCTGGGTGCAGCCCCTTAAGTCATTTGCTCCCACATGGTCCACAATTAGAATTTGTCACATTCGTCTTGCTTAACAGATGTTAGGACTCTTGTGACATGACATATCCTGGCACCTTACACTAGCCCTGTTTTCATAGATGTATGGTGAGTGTAGAGCATATATGCCTAACTATACAGTCATCCACAACTAAATCATTCCTTAATTGGTAATATTTATTTCTAAGACATAAAAACCTCAGCCCTAATGTCCTGAAATTATACCAAATATTATGATACAGAAATCAAAATTAGGGAGCAGATTTTTTCATGAAACCTGTTCTTTTTCTTATGTGGCTATAACTGATGCTCAACTCAAACTGATAACCATTCCTGAGTAAAGTTATTAATATGTAAAAAGTGTGGCCTTTTCAGAAATCATTGCATATGTTGTGTGTGGGAGAAGCTGGCTCTTGCAGTATGTATCACATGCAGGACTAATGCAAGCATGTTCTAGAACCCTATAGCAGTATTCTGCACAACTGTCCTTCACAGGAGAGGCAGTCTTCTGGCATATATTATACCACATTGTTTTCTGTGTAGGAACACCACCCCACATTCCCTTCATTTATTTATTTTATTTTGTTGCTGTATACCAAACATGTCTGGCATAACCTCTGTTTTTATTTTAACAAGTATATAATCAATCCAGTTAGTTAACTGTCAACAAAACAAGGAAGCCCATCCTGTAAGTACAGGAAAGTAGAAGGTTTGGAAGCAGTGAATTAAATCACTACATATTGTAAAACAATACTATATTTATAATGGAGTTTACATTGTATAGTTAACCATTTTTAATACATATTCTTGTAAATACTGTTTTGTCTTTTACATACTCATTGTCATACCTTGGCTCTATATTGCACATGCAGTCATTGTCCAGTCCATTGGCAGTATTGTTATTATTTTCTTCTTTGTATTCCTAAGTGCATTTGTTACTGCTGTTGTCTTTTTCATTGTGCCCAAGTTATGGCTGAAAAGAGTCCCCAAACCAGTTAATATGCCAGGTTAATAAAGTATGAATCTATAATTAAGTAAGTTAAAAGGCTAGCCCATTGACAATCTAATTGTGCTTGTCTCATTGAATGCCTCTAATTTACTTTTTTTTTTTTTTTTTTTAATGTGCTACACATTGACTTTCTTCTGTATTAGCAGCTTCTTAAGCAGGTGACCTTATATAAGGCGCAGGGTGGGAAGTTGTGAAAATATATGGTCCAACACATTTTCTTTGATCTTTATTTCTCTGAGTATTGCTAAACATAGAAAAGAACTTGTTTGCAAATGTTGGGTTGTCATAGAATTTCTCAGAAAACTCAAAGTCCGTCATCCTGATGGAAGTTAAATTGTAAAGAAGCTTCCTTTGAGGAAGTGCAAGTGGTGGTGTCTGCTTTGAAAATCTGTACATCATCAAATGTCTCGATTTGGGAACATAATTAAAATTTAAGACTGTATGTAACATTAAGGGGATCCCTTAATGCACACCTAAATAACGTGAAACTTTTAACATGCAGCAAGCTATGACAAAACGTATTTTTATTAATATTTTTAAAACTGATCCGCTACCAATTTGCAGCCTACCTCATCATCTTGAGTAACATTGTAGTCTGTTACCTGGGTGTCCATTGTTATACAACATTTGGAAAAATGTTAGGAAATTGGGGTGGTTGCACAGTAGACAAACTCACTATCCCTGGGATAACTGCATCTATCTTTAAATACAGCCTTTCCTGGAAGCTTGCAGATGCGTTGACAGATCATTCACCCACAGAAGTAAGCTAATACAATCCATAATAGACTCTTAACATGTTTTACACACATTTCTCATTGTTGCCTTACTGTGTTTATAGGTCAATCTGCTTTGGTATTGCAGCTGCACCTATATTT
>NC_056743.1:199494349-199496849 GCF_019279795.1 Protopterus annectens
GTTATTTGTAAAAACTTTAAAGATTGTGATTTCAAAAGCCATGTATCAGCATGCATGTGTTGCCTATGCAACATGTTTTTAATAATGTAATAACATAGCTATAAATGAAAAATTGTTTTGTGTTGTAATTTATAGAGAGTTAATTTCTTCACTTGATAGGGTCATTCACAAAATGCTGATCAAATAAATTAGAGCAACTAGGTATTGATTTAATCTTGATAAGATGCATAGCTGTGGGGCTTTCATATAGGGGATGGCAAGTACGATACAGCAATTGGACAGGTGAAAATCTAGGTTATAGTCACGGTGTCTCACATGGTTCTGTCCTAGGCACATACTTCATTAGCTTATATCTTTCATATCGATCTTTTCATCTGAAGTGTTTTACAGCTTTATTCAGAGGACTAAACTGATTGCAAAACAACTTGTCTAAATTATTTGTATGGATACAAAAGAATAAATAGACTGATAATTACATTAATAGCTAAGCATATGAGATTTGGGAGACCTAGACTGAAGAGTGAATATTTAATACAGCACACAATAATGAAACTGTAGATTCATTTAAGGACTTTGGTATATGGATAGAACCAGTTTTGAGTTTTTTCTAAAGATAACCAATTAGATATAAAGTTATAGGCTGTATAGAAAGATAAAGTATAGAAAATCAAAAATGATTAACTTGGTAAATTACATTAGACCCCGACAAAGTACAGTTTCAAGGGTATGCACACACAACAAAGTATTAGTTTAACGGTGTGCACACTTATAGAACGAGCATATTGTACTTTTTTTTTTATAACCCCCCCCCCCCCCCAACAGATTAGTTTTTTGATTGAATTGTACAGGTTATAGGTCACATTAAAGGTTGGAAACATTTTGAAATGATTTATTGTGGTCTCATTTTTTTATATATCACAAAAGCCTGGCAGTTTAACAGGGGTGTTTAAACTTTTATATCCACTGTAGATGTTCAAGAGGAAACCTTATTTAGTCATATAGGCCATTTAGAGAGAACTACTTTTTGGAGTGTTTTGGGGAATATCCCCAGATTATCCCAAGCATGGGTCCCCTCAAATTTTCTATAATACAATCCACGTTCTCACTAGGGATAATGTAAACATATCAGCTAGGCTTAAAATGACTGGCAAGCACATCTAGCCTTATTACTTATCTGTGAACCTATAAATGGTTCTCTGTGATAGTAACTGATAACATGAAATAGGCTGTCAAATTATGTTAAAGCAAACAGTTTAGATATTGTTAAAACAACCGTATTAATATCTTATTATGGAAATGACTGTTGTAGAATATTGACATGCCGGAAGAATATTTTTGCCTGTGCCTGAAACATTTTTATGTATGTATGCATACATGTATTGCTTGATGCTGCACAACAGCTGAAATGATAAAGAACAAAATTCTAGAGAATTAAACTGAGTAAAATCATGTCATGTCCACCAGATGACATCCCGGTGTTCTTGGTGTTAAAATGCTGAAAGACTTTTTAAGCGATAAATATACTGAATGAGCTGTACAATATTGTCTTTTGATTCCACTGACTAATGTAATTGCTGTGATAAGTGACTGAAAATACAACTTATTTTTAACAAAATTGCCAGTACAGTGGAAGTGAAAGGGTGTCATATGACTTTTTAAATAATCTGCTTGCTTCACTTATACAAGCAATTCAGAATTAGACATAAGTATTTATTGTACAAGAATCTTCAATATAAAATAAGTTTATCTCTTCTAAATGGTATTTCCTTTTATTTCTAGATGGAAAGCTGTATGATGCCTATGTTTCATATTCTAGTAAGACTGATGACAGAAAATTTGTAAATTTTATTCTCAAGCCACATCTGGAGAACAAGTACAATTATAAGCTGCATCTGCATGACAGCAATATACTTCCAAACTTAGGTATACTCACTTTTTATATCATCGTTAAAGTTTTGTTGAAAGTACCACAGGAATCAATGCAAGATATGAAAAAAGCTTTTTGATTTCAAGAAGTGTTTTGTCTCTCTCTCTCTCTGGCATGAAGTGATATTCTATTTATATTTTTTACCACTGTTACATTTCATTAGCACTACTGAAAGGAAGTTTACATTATCAGAAAATGAATACTGTGAATTATACATTATTAGTTAAGAAGTAGGAATGAAAAAAATCAGTTTTTTTCAGGTTAAGGGAAAGATCTCATCAAATTTGTTGTATTTTATCATACCTGATGGTTTATTTCTTGTCACACACAAAATGCCAAAAGCTAACTTGCAGGTGTAAGTGGATGACACACAACATAAAATGTACTTTTTATTTGAATTATTTTTATTTAAAATTTGCTTACTGCTGTGGAACACTGATCACAACTCACTGACTTTAGTCTCAGTCAAGGAATGCAAAGAAAGTCAGAATTACATTCCCTGACAGATATAAAAAATGCAGTGATCATATTCTTCTGTAAGATACCATTAGCAGCTAACAAAACTATAGAGTT
>NC_056743.1:199501849-199687929 GCF_019279795.1 Protopterus annectens
TTCCAAATAACTCATATTATGTAAAATAAATTCACATCTACCCTTCTCTCATATTCTTTCTTATTATTCTTATAATACCTGTGCATAATCATATTCATGTCATATTGTTTTTGCCATTAATATTCTGAAAAAAAAATTCAAGCAACACATTCCGGAGTTTAGCCACTCTTTTATATTTCAAAAAAAATGCTCAATTTTCTCTTCCTTCCCACAAAGTAAACATATTTTTTCAGCTTTATTTTTATGTGGCATGTTTCCCTTTACTGGGAACCCTTTCTAATTACCAGTCTTCATAGGAAATCCTGACACACTACTGTCCTTGGTACACCACATTTTCCTTACTTTAATGGCTTTAATCACATCTTCTGTTAAATTTCCTTTGGATTTCATAATGATACTGTTTCATCACATTGTTATATAATATACTTCTAAATTTTTCTGTATCACCAATTTTTTATTTCCCATGTTAGTATATTTTTCTTGATAATTTTTAAGTTTTTCATTTACATTTTCTTTTTCTGTTTTCTTAATCTTATCTCCCAGAATTTTTGTACTTGCATTTAAACATTCCCACTAATACATTCAAATTCTGCTAATTTTCCCAGTTTAATACTCTATACAGGTTTAAAGAAGCAAAATAAACAACCGGGTTTAGTAATCCCAGTCAAATTTCATCTTCACTCATTTATCACACAACTCTCTTCATTGAGTTTAATCTTGAGACCCACATGAAGGAAAACCAGTTGCAGACTTTATTTTTCATGTTTTACTGGGATCAGATAAACATTTGACATATACACTATTTCCCATTATTAATGAATTCACCAGATAAACCTTTTTCCTGAATTCTATTCTATATGTCCTTCACAGGAGACATATTTCTTTTCCCACTGTATCATAACTGCATCATTTTCCCCAGCATTTATTTCTAGCAAAGACACTTCATTCATTGAAAAATACACACACCCAGTTTTCACCTCATCACCCAAACCCTTATTGTTATCTTTGTTCAACGTCATTCTGATTTCCTTTAAGCATTCATTCAAACAAACCAACAATTCCCTCATTCATATTTTGATGTTAACTACAACTATATCATCTGTGTATTTCACACCTACCAATATCACCTCATTTTACAGGACATATCCAGCATCTTTCATTTTATAAGCTACTTCACTCAATATTGTGTTCATTACCAAAGCAAACCATATTTCACTCATGGGGCGTCATTCTTTCACCACACTTCACGGGTAGGTCTTTACTTTGCCTCCCATTCTTTAATGCTCTCACTCTATTATTTTGATATGCTAACATACACACTCTCCTAATTGTATTAACTGTTCCATACTTCTCTATAGCATCCTACAAACCATCATGTTCTGTTGTATCAAATACCTTGCTAATATCAAGTACCATAAGTTTCATATTCTCCCTTTTACTTACAAAATCATCCACAATTTGTCTCATAATCAGTAACTGTTCTTAGCATCCCTTCCCTTTTATACCATATCTACTTTCTTCCCCAATACCCTTCATCTTTCCTTTCACAAATCCCTGTATTATTCCCATAAAAATGTAATCAGTTTTATTTAGCTTGATGGGTCTCGATTTTTTTATTTCATTCTTCTCATCTTTTTTCCATATAAATTTTAATACCCTATTACATAACTCTTTGCAAACAAAACCCTCTTTCAACCATTTACTCAGAAAATTTACAAAATACCCTCTTTGATAGTACGTTTATTTCTTGTACATTCATTACCCTATACCGTATGGAAAAAAGAGTAGGGGAAATGACCTAATATCATGCCCAAATTTCCCCTTATAGTATAAATATCTCCTTGGGTCTCCAGTGAAAAGAGGCTTACTAGTGTAGTGGGACTAACCTGGTCAACAAAGGATAAGTAAATAAAATGTTCCTTGCTTTTCATGTGTTTGCATCAACACAAACAGAAAATACTGTCACTGCAGGTTTCCACATAAATTCAATAAAAAGAAAACAAACCCTGGCTTTCTGGATTATATAAGAAAAATGAAGTAACAAAATAATTCAGAGAATTAGAGTCACAAAGTTTCCTAAATGTAATGAGCAGAACTCACAGTTTTAAAACAAGTCTTCCAAATTAGAAAACTTTTCACAATTTCCTTGTGTAGGATAACTTCACATAATTTAACGTGTAGGCAGTTTAGTTTATCATAACAGCTTCAAAGCAACCTGGTTTTCCTTTCAGCTTGCACATATATCAGGTCCTTCCTCAGTGCAATCCTACAAACTGCCTTTCTATGAGCACACAGTGTGAACTCAGCCCCTGCTGTACAGCTCCTTCCAAGACCAAATAGAAAATATATATAAGACACTACAGTGATTTTCAGGGTGTCACGTTGTATGTGAGCATCTTAGTACATTCATAGAAGAGCAACATAGTACATTCATATAGACCAGAGTTATTGTAACAGCTTAGTTCAGCCGTATAAGAGCAGAATATACATAAGTATTCATTTGTGTTATTGCAATGGTTTAATACATTTATGTACATTTGCAGCATGAGGAGACTGGTTACAGTGCAGTCGTATAGTTCAGAAAGTACATACATTAAACTAAAGGATGTTTTGTATGAAGGAGGAGATTATAGGTGGGGATGAGATTGAAGGGGTGACAGTGTGAGAGTCAGGTGGATTGAAGTGAATGTAGAGTTGAACAAAAAGAAATAGCGGTCAGTTAAGTTTACTGTAGTTGTATTACAGTAGAAGAAAGAGAGTAGTGTGCAGATTAAAGAAGGATTGTGCTGGTATTTTGTAGTTTGAGGGAGGAAAGTCACCAAGTCCTGGCTGTGGTACAAGAGTACAACCAGTTACTTAGTAGGTGCATTAACAGTGGAAAGCTAATATCAATGGTCTTCCTAGACCTATCAAAAGCATTTCATACAGCAGTACGTGTCTGTTTTATTTCGAAGGGGATTTGGTTCCAGATTTTTGCCACCTGCTTGGAGTATAACAAGTCACCTGGAGTGCTGCTGTTAGATTTTGAGATGTAAGAAGAGCTTTGTTGTTGGACCTTAAAATTTGATTAGTATTATGAGAGAGTAATTATTTAATGGCTGGGCATTTTTTGGGGGAGTGTACTAGTTTATGAGGCTATAGTCAGTTGAGAGTAGTGGAGGTAGTTTGTAAGTTCCATCCAGCTGACACTTTTTAGAGCTGTACAGTGGTGGTTTTGTGGAAAGTATTAATTGCAAATTTTGTGATCTTCATTCTAGTTTGTTTTTGGTGCTTATGTTAAGGTTTATAGAGATGAGTGAGGCATAGAGTAGAGAGAAAACTAAGTGTGCTTGTGTTGTGGCCTTCCTGGTGTGATCAGTAAGGAATTGTTTAGCTCTCTAGAACGAGCCTAGTTTAAAGTTTGTCTTTTTAATGGCTAATGGTATGTGCTGGTCATACTTAAGACTGTCATTGAGTAGTACTCCTGAGTTTGGTTTCTTTTAAGCATTGTATTTTTAGTTCTTTTTGAAGACAGGATGTGGAATGATGGATTTTATTTCGAGTAATCTTTGGGAGTGAAAACCATCAATTGATTTTTTATTTTCATTTAGGAGCATATCTGAACTGTATAATCATAATTCAATGGCTAGGAAGGCTTTTTGGGTGATGTCCTATTGGGAAGCTAGCATTTGGTCTGCGCAGATGAGTGCAGCATCATCTGCATAAGTAACCAGGGTAGCTTGTTTAGTGTCAGACTGGAAGTTGTTGATAAAGTTATGGAAGAACATTTGACCTGGTATTGATCCCTGGGGGATGCTGACTATTACTGGGAGGAAATCAGAGTACTGTTGTTGCCATTTCACACCTTTTTTCCTGTCTTGTACTTAGCTGTGGAACCAGGCTAATGATTGGGTATCGAAGCATAAAGATGCTAACTCCAGAAGGAATTTTTGATGTACTGATGTATGAAATGCTTTTGATAGGTCTAGGAAGACTATTGATACTAGCTTTCCTTGGTTTATGAATTGGTTAACTTTATTTGTAAAGTTTAAAAAAGCAGTAGGCTGAAAGCTATATTAAGTGGGAGATAGGTTATGCCTGGCGAGGTATTTAAGTAGCTTGGTGTGAATACATTTTACTAGTATCTTGGATAGGGTTGGGAGAATAGCAGTTGGGTGATGGATGGTAAGTTCAGTCTCATCTCTTTGAGAGTGGTACAGAAATGCTTTCATCTATTTTACCTGATTTTTCAGGGAATTCTATAAAACATTAGTACCAGTAGCTTTTGACATGTTTTTCCTTTGTAAAAACACTGCTTCTGGAAACTTTAGTGCATAATCAGTTACTACTATCGTTTGTTTTTCCATAAGCAAATTACCATCCAAAACATGACGGTTATCCTCTTTACAAGATCTCTAAAAAGATTCAGTAACAATGTCCGGCTCTGTTCCATTGTTCTATTTTATTACTCTGTACAGTAACTCAAACCAAAGTATGAGTATAATGTGGGGCTATTCTGTTTGAATGTTTCCCCTTCAATTTTCATTATCTAACTGACTTTTTTTTTCTTTTTGTTCATTATGATATTCATCTGTTCTCCCTCCATCTCAGTTTCTGTGCTGATGTTCATTATTTTAACTTCCAGAGCCTTTTGTAATTGTGAGTTGAAGAGCAGCTCATTACCTGGCAATCTCTATAGTGATTTCTGGTGCAGCTTTATCTTTTCATGTCTTTTGTTAAGACCATGTATCAGATTTTCTCATTTCTTCCACTCAGACAAAATGTCTTGGTGGCTTTTGAAGTTTCTAATTCCTCTGAGTTATCTATGGTAAGGATGTGTCTCTGACCATATCTCTGTATGTATCCCTCCCCCGGCACACAATTTCTAGAGCTCATTGAAAGTCTTGACCAGTTATCCTATTAAGAGTTAAGTTAGGCACTAAATCAACTGAATGAAGCACTTAATTTAAGAAGGTTTGCATTTGTACTTGGGGTAAATGATAACCTTTCTTATCCCTCATCCTACATATAACTTTCCTTTCTTGCTTACCAGCAGTTTTGTGTTTCACACATATTGTATTCTAACAAATGTAATCATGCACCCCAAGTCTAGTAATCCTTGCAATTATTTTCTCTTTACAATGTCATTATAATTGACAAGGTTTAGGACAGCACAGTGACAGAAAATTCATTTCAAAGTTGTAGTACTTAACTCAGCATTGTGGCTTTCTGTGGGCAGACTCCCAGATATAGCTTACTTAATAACAGGTTGACTAGATTACATCACTGCTATTTACTGGACATCACTTGTGCATGTGTTTCTTTCTTAGCACATTTAGAATAAATTGCTTTCTCATGGTATTGTATAGCCAGACAATTAGATGAGGGTTCGCTGTTAACCTCAGATATACAAGTCAAACAGGGTTGGATTTTCATATAATAACAGACTTTATACCAAAGCAAGCATGCACATGGATAACTTAATACTCCTTTGAAATATACACGTTCTTAAATCTGTCCATAGCTAAAATGTTACTTACTGTGTATTAGGTTTTAATTAAGACATAAGAATATATGTTTTCTAATGTTGACCTTACCTCTCTGTCCGTAATGAGTATCCACATATGAAATCTTTGTGTCTAGGCCTCCTGAAAACCCCCATCTCTGGCTAAAATTTCTTTTAGTAGCTTTCTGGTAATCCTCAACATTTGTCCCTCCAAGTCCATGTATGTCCACAATTACTCTCCAGTTAAGTGAGAAGAAATTTTTGGTCTACTTAGTTTGGGTCCATTGCTTCCTCTCTGTGTACCAGTCAAATGCCATAAGGTGTGCATCTTTATTATCATAGAAACCAAGCTTCTACTTATGTTTCAGTCATCACGTTTTCAGTGTAGTTGTTGTTCGGCTAACCATAGTAGTGATCTGCTGTTAAAACTGTGGGATGTCATTGTTGCAGGCTAAGCGAGAGTTGGTCAGAGGTAGCAGGCATTTCTTGTAAGGCTGTATTAACTCAAGTCTTAGAAGTTGCAGGTTAATTTCTGCAAAAGCGAATGAACTACATTCTGTTATTTTTCATGCTTTCATCAATGTTTGTGGCATACTTCAATGCATTATTTCTTCCATTTTTGGAGTTAGATACAACAGCTGTAGCCCATATAAAGCCACTTATAATCATACAAGTTTCAATCTGTTCTGTTTGTAACTCTGATTTCTGATAACAGATGTCCCAACAGAAAGTGGCTAGCAGTCTCTCTTTCACTTAGAGGAACCCTTGTATACTCAAAAAGGTTTTACTATACAAATTATTTTCAGAGCAAAACAGTTTCATTCTCTGTGGTCATGAAACAGCTTATTTGCATTGGTTAGGAAAATATATTGAGACGGAGTGCAAGCAGCCAGGAAAGCATCAGTTTCCACACTTTGCAAGCAAAGCTATATGACATACCCACTGAAAGCTACTAGGGTAACACATCAATTTTTCTTACAAGCAATGCCAGGCACAAAACTGACCTTTTCAATTTTAAGTAAAAAATGCATTTTAAAAATAAAACAAGTTCATTGATATCAGGAATTTAAAGATAGCACAGATAGAAAATAATATAATTGTATATTTTTGCACAAAGTCAGTGAAAAGAAAATGAAGCCTGGTTTTCAAGATTGTGATGAAATGAAAAAAGAACAAAAAAATCCAGTCAGTAAATGTTCACAGACTTTCTGCACCTTAATAAATAGTACTCTGCTTTGAAACAGTTCCCTCCCATGTAAGAGAACAGTTCACAACTTCACTCTTCAGTATAACAGTTTCACATACTTAAAGTACAGGTAGGACATCTCTTAACAAATCCAGGGAACCTAGTTTTCCTTTCATCTTAAGCATATAGCAGACAAATGTAAACTTTTCTTATTGCTTCAAGGAAGTCTATTAAATTGGCCTCTGTCCTAGAGCTCATCTCACAGACAGGTAATGAATCTGTCTCCCTCTAGTACTCCTGTTCCTTATGTACATCATAAACCATGCTCATTAACCAATATTTATTTTATCAAAACTGCTTTCTGAGAAATGTCCCTTTTTCATATATGCTGCTATGTTGCTACACTGTCAGCTTGTTGTACCAGCTCAGCCAACGTTCTTCCAGTATTGTTTTGTAGCCTGCCTTTCACATTTTGCTGTAATGTCACCTATGCTTAGCAATTTATGCCTCAACTCTTAACTTGTGACTGTTCCAAAAAAAAAAAAGACATTATACCTGCCACCAGAATTGTGGCCTTTCTAGTTTTCTTACTTTTTATATTTCCTTTTCATGTTTATATTTCATTTTTTCCCTAGTATTTTCTGGTATTGCCTGACTGTTTTTTTGTCCATTTGTTGGTTGATTTCCATACCCACTCCTTTTTGAAATGCATCTTTTAGTCTGAGAAAATGTCATCTGAGACTTGACTTTTTAAAGGTGTAGAACTTTTACTGAGTTGCACCTGATGGGCATGGTTTAATATTTATTTAGTCCCATTATTGCAGACCTGTACATATAGTCAAGTTCAAGGAAGGGGCCCATTCATCATTCAGACTAAGGGACATATACAGTCTTGCTAAATGCTGTTTTTATACATCTTTTAATAATCATGGAGTGATTTTCATGTTCTCTTGTCAAACTGATCCAGCACTTTTTGGAACCAGTCAATGATGAATAAGCTGCAAGTTAAAAGAAGAACATCAAAATGTATAGCTTGAACTTTATTCCTAGATGACAAGGTGATATTCCTCTTTACAGAGTTGCAGTCAGAAGTGTTATTTGAGATCGCTTACACATTTTTAAGTGGCCAGTCCCATCATACCTGGATTAGGTGTCATGAGGAGCTTTCCAGTATGGGGATGGACATCTGATGGTGAACAGGGAGTAACTGGTTCAATGGCTCATAAGTAATTACATTTTTTAACTCAAAACTGGAAACAACTGAAGGTCCATGTATAGACATTCAGTTGCTAAGTCTTTTGGGAAGTTTGGCTAACAAGTGACTGTTTATTAGCAAGTACTTACATCCAAATGTGCCATGGAGGCTTATTTAGAAGAATATATTGTTTCTAACTGAAGGGTTGCTGTGAGTTATGTGGTTAGAAGAGCAGTGGAAAACTAGAATGATTAAGCTGGGTCACCCCTAGAGTAGTATTTGGTTTACATGTATAGGGTATGCCCACTGCAAGGTGGCAAGCAATATGGAAAGGAAACATCTTCTCTGATCTGTTTGCAGTGGCCTATTGGTCCAAGTCAAGCTGCATATATTTGTCAAGTTTGTTTTAGTTGTAGAAGGTCTAACTAGGTAATGTTTGTTTTGTGACATTGTTATATCTTATTCTGTGTCTAAGCTGCATGAATCCATTAGATCTCTGATTAAGTAAGGAACTATGAAACATCATGACAGTATCAAGACGTGCAAGTCAACATCCGGCAAGGATGACTGCAGAAAAATCTCTGAAAATAGTATTTTTGTTGAGACAAACTTCAGTACAGCCCCAAGAGCATGACATCTGTAAACAGACTAAGTGAGTCTGATAGCATTAGTTTCTCCTCGCCCTTGCAGTTTTGTAGTCTTCATGTGTACATTGCAGTTTGCTTGACTAAAGACAGAAGTTGATTTAAAAAACAAAGATTGACTATTCCAATTTCTATGAACCATAGTGTGATATTTACTTTGTATCCTAAATGTTCCATGGCACTGTATTTGTGTTTTTTTATTTATTTTATCAGTGAGGCCTTTACTCTTCATCAACAATATCTGTTTATTCACTTTTGCTTAGCATTGGGCAGTCAGATGTGTCCAATTATTTCATTCTCATATTTTTTGTGGTTTAAGTTTCTAATGTCCTTCAAATATCTTTAAATTGTAAGATTCAGTAGTTTCTTTTTTTCCAAAATATTTTTATTCATTTTATAACACAATAGCTTAACAGTATAATAAAAAGAAAAAAAAAACAAACTATATGCAATGTCTGTAACAAAAAAGCAATATACAAAGGAGAACACTTAATGTTTCTCTAACAGATTAGATAATTTTGTCCAAGCGATTAAATGTTATGTTAGTCCTTGCTTTTATAGTAGCAATCTCATTCTTCAGATGTATTTCACAACATGAATAAACTCAACTTTAAAGACAGGAGTAGATTGAATTTCCAATTTTAGTAACAAGATATGTTTGCAGTGTTCTTGGGTGAGCTTTTAATAATTATTGAGATAAAATACAAGGTTTTTAAGTTACTCTTATTGCATGCCTCTAATGAGGGTATAGAGTTAGTATGTGTAAAATCCTTACAAGTTTGGATGTCCAGCCAATTGCAATTTTGCAAACTATATCTACTGAACAAGTAGTGTGCGGAACTTATTTTATTACCTGAGAGAAATTGATTCCAATATAATAGGTCACCCTTCTTAAATTCTAACATTTTATGAGTATCAAACAATATCAAACATTTGTGTAGGCAATAGGAAACATAATTATTAATAGATTCTTAATTGATTAGAAATCATAAGTTTTTTAAACAGCAGCAATATTTGGTTTGTAGGAGCAAGTTTTGACCTTTCACTTTGAATGTATATTTTTAAAATCCATATAAAGATGTTTGTATATATTTGAGTATATGGTTCAAGCAATGTCCTATTACTATTAAGAAGTAAGGTTTCATGTATTGATTTCCAATATGATTTATAAGCAGTATTATTCCAAAGTAACACTATGTTAATAAATGTGCAGTTGAAATAAAAATAAATATTTGGAAACCCTATACTTCCTTCATTCCAGCTTGTGGTGTGCCAGAGAAGAGAAATTCTTCCTTTTTGGGATACCAAAGGAAGTTTAATAATAAGTTATTAATTTTCTGTTTAATTTTGACAGGCGGGGAATTTAGAGTTTGGCCAATGAATAAGAACAGCATAATTTTGATTAAAGTTAGTCTGTCTTCAAATGTGAAGTCTGTTCCATCTGGCAATTAGACTAGTAATTGAGTTTATAAGTTGTTGGTAATTAGATGCGAGTGATTTTTTTTATAATTGGATTCAGTAATGATACCTAGATATTTAATATGCGTGCCCTCCCAGTTTCTGTTTTTTATCTAAGTTTCATAGTAACAGTTTTATTCACTAGAAGTGCCTGAGTTTTGTTGTGATTGAATTTTAGACTAGAGATGTTTGCAGAGAAGTTTAGATTATGTAATGTGTGATTAAGTGAATTTTCTATTAGGTCATCAGCAAACAGTTATATCTTGGATAATTTGTCTGACACTTTATATCCTTTAATGCTGTCATTAATTCTAAAATAATTTGCAATAGCCTTAATAGCCAGGGCAAAGAGTAATGGGGAGAGGGGACACCCATGTTTAGTTCCTCTTAATATTTTGAATGGGCTAGATAGAAAAGATCCAATCTTTTCATAGGCTATGGACTTTTCATATAGTTTTTTAATTAATCCTATGAAGTTTGGGGAGAACTTGTATTTTTGCAGAGCTTTAAACAGATATGGCCAACTTGGGTAGTCAAAAGCTTTATCTATATCGAGGCTTAAAATAGAAAGCTCATTTTTTTCTTGTTTGCAAAGTCTGTTAAGGACAGTAATCTAATTACATTGTCTTATACCTTTCTGTTTTCTGATAAGCCTGGTTTGGTCTTCATTAATTAATGTTGAAAGAATATTATTTAATCTGTCTGCTAAGATAGACGTGAATATTTTGCAAGCAATGTTAAGCAAAGAAATTGGCCTGTATGATGTGCAAAGGTTGGGCTCTCTATTTGGTTTTAAGATGGGAGAGATGATAGAATATTTCCAGGAGGGAGGAATGTTTGCTTGTAGGTTTAACTTCTTGGAATACAGTGAGTAAGATTTTCAAAATGTAATCGGGTAAGAGTTTGTATTTTACAGAATTAGAGCATCCAGCCCTGGTACCTTTTTTGTCTTAAGATTTTTTTATTTGGTCCTTTAATTCTTTAAAGGAACAATGTTTATCAATGTTATTAATATTGTGTTTGGATAGCTTCTTTTAAATGTTAGCAAGAAAGTTGTCTACACTTTTGTTATCACTTGTAGATTAGTTAATATTCTTGTAATGGTTTTTAAAACATAAGAAATTTTTTAGATCTGTAACTTTGATAGTCTGGTTATTTCTAGTGTATATTATTTTGTATATGGCTTTTTCATTTAAATGTTGAGATCTAATCAGAATCCTGTGCATACTCTTGGGATTAATTGAGTAGGATTGTAATCTGATTTTTCCCAATTTATTGATATATTATGCTGCATGATATCCTGATTATTCCTTGTTCAATTTACATATGTCAGCTAATACTGATTTGTCATTTGCTGTAAGTTTTAGTTCATCAATTTCTTTTTTTATGCCTACCAGTTTTTTGTCCCACTCTTTTATTTTATTTATATATCTATTTTTGACTTCACAATGTAAGACTACCTTTAGTGTCCCATAAAATATCTGAAACCTCTCCATTATTATTGACATCTAGGTAAAGTTTTTATTTCATCTAGAAACCATTTTTAAATACTTGCACTGTTACTAGATAAGCAAGTAGTCTTTGGTAAAAATTTAATGGGTCAGTATTAAGTGTTACATTGAAGGTGATAGCATTGTGGTCAGACGTAGGACATGATGTCAGCACTAAATTATCAATTTTGGCCAGTAAAGAACTAGTTACAAAGACCTTGTCTATGTTGGTCTGTGTGTCAAATCTGTAAAAGTAGTCAGAATATTCCAGGGAAGATAATATTTTTATACAATCGGTGTCAGCTATGTTTGTCTTTTATATAGTTAAAGTGCTTGGCAACAGGGGACATCTTGAAGGGCTTAGAGCTTGTAGATCAGTGGAGGACAAGATACAACTAACATCACCTGCTAATAGTAACTTACCTTTAGACTTTAATGTTATGGTGTCTAAATGTTTTTCACAATTTTCGTCCCAGTACCCAGTATCCAGTAAGTGTACATCTTTGTATCTAGTTTTAATATGACTAAAGCAAGCATAGCATAATTGCTTGAGTACAAGTCAACCATTTCTGGAATTCATTGAGTTTCTGTATAAAATTATGATACCTCTTCTCTTGTGGTTGTAGTTTGAACTTTCAAAATCTTATAATCCTTAAAGGTTAATTGGTTTATATCTTCTGTTACTAAGTGCGATTCCTGAATGAATGCAAAATCTGCTTTATGTAGCATTAAATATTTGTTGACACTACTCTTTTTCATGGATTTGTTCAACCCATTGGGATTAATAGATATAATGTTAAATATAATTTGATGGGAGACCGTTATAAGTAAAATTGAAAATTGCTTTCCTTGATTCGTTATGAGAAATGCATTTTTAACCTGTTATGGACAATTTAAAAACTCTAAATTTGAAAACAAAACTATATTTTAGCAACCTTCTGCATGGATAAACTAAATCCAAGCTTACTATATCTGTCATAGAAGCCACAAACTAACTTTCTCATGGCATCTAGTAGGAATTCCTAGCTACTGTAGGTTAATAGCAAGTGGAAGGGAAATTGCATCTACATTAAAAACATACGTAAGGAAAATTTTGATTTAATATATTGTTTGCATGAACTAAGAACATGAAGTATACAATTTCTTGCATTTTTTAATCTAAAAAGGCTATGCTAAATTGATTAATCCTAATAATTTGTTACTACGAGTAAATACAGAACTATAATGTCATTAAAGCAGACGGGGGAAAAAGATGCATTTAAGTGTCACTGTCAGAAACATGTTTGTAATTCTTATTTAAATATAAATGTAATTCAGATTAAATAAATCACTATTTACAGTAAAACATGCTTTTAAGAATTTGATAAAAATTGCTAAATGAATGAAAACAGTTCAAACGATCATTCTTGAATCTGATTGGCTGTTAGAGTTCAGTGAAGAGAAACAGGTTCAAAGGTCATGCCTACTGCCTGAAAGACATCACAGATCATTTCTCATGAGTCTGAGAGCTAACTGAAGCCTTTAGAAGTGTGAGCTTGTCACAGAAGGTGTCAAAATTCCATTATAAAGTAAGTAGGCAGGATTTTTCTAGTGAAGTGAAGCTTTTAAACATAACTTGTAAAATAATCAATATTTAAAATAAAGGCTCTAAATTGCCAGCCATACACGGAGCACACTAGAGAAGTTCACTTAAGTAGTAAATGTATATATAATAAGAAAATGTCAACACTTTATTTTTAAATACTTAAAAAGTAACACAGTAAGCATTTCTCTTTCCTGCAGTGATTAAATACTATGGCACTATGACTAAAACAGAAAAGGAAGGCACATACACAAGGAAATAAATATAGGCTATAAAAGAAATGCATATAAATATATGAAATAAATGAGTGATTTTATACCATTTTACTAGTGCTATGCATATAAAGAGGTAACAGTATAAAATAGTTTGCAGTTGGATAATTTATTGATTTACTTGACTTTTGAGTACTATAGATTTGTAAAGTTAGCATTGTAGAAATGATAATATGAAAGAAAAAAGAAACATTACCTTCTGTGAATGATTCCACATTATTTGGAAGGGAGAAAACCAAAAACATGCATGAAATGTGAAGTTATTTCTAATCATTTGTCTGTTTCTTTTTTTCCTTTTATAGTCCACTTATTCTTTGAAGCTTGTCTTTTTAAGTTCATTGAAGAATCCGTGGGTTATGGTCGACTTAAAAGTTTCTTTTTTTTTGGACAAATGTGGATGCTGCTTTGAGATAGTCAAAAGTTTTTATTCCTTCTGACATGGTCTTATTCTTGCTGGGAATATAAGATGTTCTTCGTGTTTCACTGTTGCAGTCATCACATTAGAGTTATCCCTGCAAGGGTAGCCCTCGGCTGGCCCGAACACCAGAGACTTAGTATTTCTGCATCAGTTGCTTGAGGACTAATGTCAGGTTGTCAGTAGTATAAAGTAAGGCAGCCGATGCCATTACATCAGTCTTTCTTGCCATGGAGCCCAAAGCACAGAAGCAGTTTGCGAGAGTGCCGGTCAGCCGCTACCTAAGTTTTCATCTCTGAAATGAAGTTGAAGTCTTCTAAAGCTAAGTACCCCATTGGGGATGCTTTTTTCTTGAACTAATCAATGTCAGAAAAAGTTAACAATTGTCTCGCCTGTGGAAAGCAAATACTACACCGAGACTTCCACTCTTACTGCATCACTTGTTTAGGCCCAGACCATGATGTCCCCGGTTGTCACTTCTGTGCTTTGTTCAACACCAATCTTATCCGTAGATGGGCCCTTTTTGTATCCCAATATTTTCGGTTTCAGTCTTCGAATTCTGATATGACTTTGGTAAGCCATCCGACAGCAGATCTTCCGAAAAAATGTAAAGCTAGACAGAGACTGACCACACAGGTCCAAACCTACTGACAATGCTTCCATTAAGCTAGTCGTCAGTCTTCCAGTACTCAGTGAGGCACTTTCGCAGCCCCTGATGCCCACTTCTGTTGATTCGCAGACCGCTACCGAGACCCTTTCTTAGTCTGGTATGCCAAAACACTCTTCTTCGACTAAGGATCCTGCGGTCGTCTCTACCTTGGATGGGTGCGGAGCCGCTGGGCAGACACCGGCTTCTGAGGAAGTCCTTCGCACGATCGAATCTTGACACAAACCAACATCTTCTTTTGCTACTATTACCATTCTTTCATAAACGACGGAGTTTCTTAAGCCCAGGGTTCGAACCACACCCAAGAAACCAACGACCCACTCTCAGGTGCCTGCTACCTTGCCTCAGTCTCAAATGCTTAGAATGGCGGAAGACCTTATCATGCTGATTGGGGAAGCCAAGCTACCCCCAAAAAGGAAATGTCCGCTGTCATTTTGTCTGAACAAGAATCAGATGAATCTTATTCATCTGATTATGAAGACATGCAACCCCTCTCCACTTATGAGGATTCTGATGCAGAGGACTCCATTCCTTCAGCCTCTCCCCCAGAGGATTTTTCCTTTGGGGAAACCCTGCATACTTTAAGGGAGCATTTCCAGTGGGAGAGTCAGGACTACCCTCAGTCTAAAAAGAGACTCGGGGAATTCTTAGATCTTCCGCAACATAGACCCTTGGTCATCCCCCCAGTCCTGGATGTTGTGGATGATGTTTTCCTAGAATCTAGCTTTACTCCTGATGCCCACCTCCTGCACCCAGAAAACCAGACTGGTATTAGAGTCCCTGACTCACACAAATATCTTTTTAAAAATCCAATAGCTGACCCTGAGGTCATTTCTCAAGAGCCAAAAGGGATTAAAGCAACCTCTGCTAAGAATCCCTCACCCTTGGACAGGGATTCCCGAGCATTAGACAGATGGGGTAAAATAAAATATACACCTCAGCTACTCTTGCTTTCAGGGCACTAACTTGTCCATTACATATGCTGAAATGTCAGCAACATACCCTGGAACTTGTTAAACAAAAAATGTATTCCCTTCCTGCTTGGGCAAAATTTAAAGATTTACAAGACTTAATGCATTCTGCAAGCCAAGTAACTAAACACGCTTTGCACTGTGGTTTTGATGCCTTAGAAGCTTCTTGCAGGGCATCAGTCACTGGATCCATCATTAGAAGCCATGCATGGTTTAAGGAACACCCCCTGCCATACTATATCAAATCTAAATTGTTGGATGCACCCTTCCACAAATATAACTTATTTGGCACTAAGGCAGAAGAGGTCTTAAAAAATGGAAGAAAAAGCAAAATCTATGCAAACAGTTAAGGATTTCTTAAAAGTCTAGCCCCTGAGGTTCAGCAGGCATTGTTCCTCCAAGCACTGGTCCTTTCCTGCTCCGAGTAAGCCAGCCCAGCCTTGGCCCCGTGGAAACAGACCCCCCCCCCCAGACAGCAGCCCCAGGGAATGCAGAAATATAAGCAGTGGACTACTTCCACTTCAAAACCAGGGAGTTCTAAGCCACCCCCTTATGGTAAGAACTCACAATGACTCCCCTCCTCCCTCTGCCCACCTTAATTTACCCCAGGAGGAAAACTTTCATTTCACTTAAGCACCTGGGCCACCAAAGCCAAGGATCAGTGGGTTCTGAACATTCTGTCTCAAGGATACAAATGTTTCCTTCCATACCCTTCCAACCCCAAAAGGGTTCCCAGATCTGCCACCAAATCAGTGGGCAGAGGCTCAAAAGAAAATCCTTTCCCTTCTCATTATGAGATAAGTAGAGCACGTTCTTGCAGAACAGATAGGCCAAGGCTTCTACTCCAGAACTTTTCTGGTGCCCAGAAAAGAAGTCACCTGGCTACCAATCCTCAATCTATCTATTCTAAACACCTTCCTGGTGATCCCAAAAATTCAAAATTCTTTCCCTCTAGCAGCTGCTACACATAGTTTCCAAGTACACCTGGCTAGCCACCCTAGATCTAAGAGGCCTACCTCCACATTCCTATCAGGGAATCATGCAGGAAATATCTCCGCTTCAGGGCAGGATCTCAACACTTTCAGGTTTTGTGCTTCCCTTTGGCTTATCTGATGCTCCCAGAGTATTTACAAAATGTTTGGCTCCAGCCATTGCTTTTTGCAGATAAAGAAATATTCAGATTTACCCATACTTAGATGACTGCCTTATGCAGGCAGGCAGACAGGAAAAGCTGCTCAAGCACCTGGCCTTTGTAAAGACACCATTAACCTCCCTAGGATACACAATCAATGAAAGGAAATCCAAACAGGTGCCCACCTAAAGGGATAATCTTCCTGAGAGCAAGTCTGGACACAGCATCCCAGATGGCATTCCTTACACTAGAGAAACAAATTTTCCTGACAGCTTATTTGTCTCAACTAGCCACCAGGCCCCAGCTATCGGCAAGGAAGATCCTGCAAGCTCTGGGGTTCATGGCATCTTGCATACTACTCATTCCATATAACAGACTGCATGCACATGAGGAAACTTCAATGGTACCTAAAGAGCCTTTGGTGTCAACACTGTCAAGACCTGAATCCACTGAAGAGTACCTCCGGAATGGAGAACCACGAGGTGAAATTAATAAAACCAGTTTATTGCACAATCCACGAACTATACTCACTTACATAAAGAATAAACACACAAACGCAGTTATAAACCCAGCGTTTTCATCTCTCCCATAAAGACTTCTTCAAATGACCACATTAATCCAGTTTACCACACATATATATATATATATATATATATATATATATATATATATATACCCTCATTTATAAAAAAAAGACCAATCAAATCAATACATGATTAAATGTTAGTTAAACCAATCACTTCCATTCATTTTCCCATAGAGCAGCATGTTAAAAGTTTAAAACCACAAGAAATCATAAATTGCACTCAATTAAATTACAATAAATTGTTAAAAATATCTCTATAAAAACATCATTTCAGCAGCAACTGAAAGTTAATCAACTAACCCCATCGCCCATAACCTGCCAAAACACCTATTCTATCTACTCTAATTTACCCTTACCATAACCTGAAGTCTCTAAGATCTGCACACAAACCTCTTGTAAATATCGACAAAGCAAATAACAAGGCTGGAGATTCCCTTTTCTCCAATACTGTTGGAAAACACTGGAACCTGCTTCCCTCTGAACTATCTACAATTCCCTCCACAACTCTATTTAAAAAGAAACTTAAGCTCTTCCTCAAAACAAAGTGGTTGTGCCCCGGTACTAATCCTGACTGACTATCTAGCTCCTGATACATGACTCAACCTTTACCTTTAGAACCCTGCATATACTTCATCCTAACATCTAATGATCTATTTCTCCATCATAATATTAATTACCTCATTAAAAAAAAAAAAACTTTACTACTAGATGTATTACATGTACATTATGCTATTATTGTATTTGAATGTCTACTTGAAACTGTACTTCTACTAATCAATGTCAAATGTACTGCAAGTATATACTTTAATAATATGTTAACAGATATTATCTTTATCGTTTTTCTCTTTTACTGTAAATGTATCTGCATTTTAAACATGTATTTCTTTGATGTGAATTTATTTTAACTGTTTGGAGCTCATCTCCCTGGGCCTCTACTGAAAATGGACATATATCCAGCTAGACTAGCCCGATCAACAAATGTAAAATAAAAAATAAATAAATAAATCATATTCCTTGAATAAATATATTAAATTACATCATTAAAATACTTCTTGGTTGAAATTCATTCATATATATTCATTAAAACCCATAAGTGTTTTTTTTTAGTTAGTTGTATGTCATGAACAAAAGCTGTATCTGTGTGTGTGTGTGTGTGTGTGTGTGTGTGTGTGTATATATATATATATATATGTATATATATATATATATATATATATATATATATATCTATATTATATTATATTATTCCACTACTAAAGTTGAGATCTGCCAACTTACAGCCTCTGCTTGTAATGTAGTTTCCATTAACGCCACTAGATGGTGCAATACCACTTTTGTTCATGACATACAACAAAGTAAAAAAAACTCTGTTTTATGGGTGTTAATGAATATATATGAATGAATTTCAACCAAGAAGTATTTTAATGATGTAATTTAATATATTTATTCAAGGAATATGATGTTTTTAGAGAGATATTTTTAACAATGTATTGTAATTTAATTGAGTACAATATTTGATTTCTTGTGGTTTTAAACTTGTAACATGCTGCTCTATGGGAAAAAGAATGGAAGTGATTGGTTTAACATTCAATCATGTATTCATTTGATTTGTTTGGTCTTGTTTTATAAATGAGGGTCTATATATATATATATATATATATATATATATATATATATATATATAGTAAACTGCATTAATGTGGTCATCTGAAGACGTCTTTATGGGAGAGACGAAACGCTGGATTTACAATTGTGTTTGTGTTTATTCTTTATGTAAGTGAGTATGTTTTGTGGATTGTGCAATAAACTGGTTTTATTAATTTCCCCTCGTGGTTCTCTGTTCCTGAGGTACTCTTCAGTGGATTTTGGTGAATTTTGGTGCCTTTCTTCACTTTTTATCGACTCTCAAGACCTGGAAACTATTCTACCTATAATTCCTTGCCTCAGAAAGGAATTTCTTTGGTGAGCAGCAGCATGCTCCCACAACAAGGGACTGCCCTTCTCCCCACCCCGCTCTCCCAGACCCTCACCACAGATGCATCATATTACATTTGGCGTGCACACCTGGATGGCAGGTGCATGCAGGACCAATGGAGCACTCAGGAAATCCCTCTGCACATTAATCAAAAAGAGATGATGGCTGTGCAGCACACCTTGATAGCTGTCAAACCCCTTCTCTCTTCAGGGGTTCTCTTGATCAAAACAAACACCACCACTTTGATGTAGATGATCAACAAGCAGGGAGGGACTCACTCCTACCCTCTATGCAGGCTGGCCATGACCCTTTGGCTTACAGCCTCTTCCATGCAACTACACCTGTTAGCACAAATTGCTACCAAGCTCTCTCAACTCTCTGGCAGACCAATTAAGCAGAAACCTTTTGCGACCCACACGAGTGACAACTCAACAGAAGTGCCTTCACCCTAATAACTCAGAAATGGTCCCCAAAGGTTGACTTCTTTGCCTCCCACACCAAACATCAGCTCAGAAAATTCTGCACCAGGGAGCATCACTGCATGGTTTAGAAAGTGGATGCTCTGTCCTTCCCCTGGGTCAATCTGTCGATCTATGCCTTTCCTCTCCTACCTCTCATCCCCAGGATACTGCTCAAAATAAGGGAGGAAAAACCATGGACCATTCTTATAGCTCCAGACTGGCCCTGACAACACTGGTACCCCTTGCTGCACAGCCTGTCCCCACTGCTCCATGGCATCTTCCTCAGATTCCAAACCTCCTGACCCAGAGGGAGGGGAGAATTCATGCATCCCAAACTGCAGACACTCAATCTGGCACCTTGGCCTATTCCATAGCCCCCGACCAATCTGCCATAATAAGTAAACAGGTTCTGGATGTTATCTGTGAAGCCAGACGTCCTAGCACCAGAAAGTCGCATGCAGATAAATGGAAAAGGTTCTGTACCTGGATCCAGGCAAAAGGAGCCAGTATGGCACAGCCCACCATCCATTTCATCCTGGATTACTTAGCTGACCTACTACACAGTGGTTTCTTTCTCCTCTATAAAAATCCATGCATCTGCTATTTCTGCTCATTTTCCCACTGAGCAGCCCCTTTTCTCACACCCTTTGATCAAACAGTTCCTGAGAGGGGCTAGCAACTTGAGGGCCCCCAGAAGGGCACCAGTGCCATCTTGGAACCTTAACCTTGTCTTGGAAAAGCTCACCCTGCCCCCTTTCAAACCATCTTTTTCTGCAGAGCTAAAATTTGTTTCCTGGAAGACAGCTTTCCTTCTGGCCATCACTTCAGCCAGAAGAGATTCTGAGCTGCAAGCACACATGGCTGTAGAACCCTTCATCATCCATGCAGACAGGGTATCCCTCAGAACTAACCCATCCTTCATACCCAAGGTGGTGTCCAGTGTGGCTCTCAACCAATCCATTCATCTGCCCACCTTCTTTCCTAATCCCCAGAACAAGGGAGAGAAGATTCTTCACTCTCTAGATGTGCACAGACAGCTCAGACTCTATCTGGACAGGACTAAATCTTTCAGAAAGTCTGATCAGTTGTGGTTAGCTTTATTACAGGGGCAGAAGGCAAAGCCATCTCCAAGCAACTCATTTCCAAATGGATAGCACACTGCATCAATTTCTGCTACAAACAGCTTGGAATGCTCCCCCCCCCCCAAGGGAGTCAGGACACACACTACCAGATAAGCCTCCACTTCTGCAGCTTTCCTAAGAAGAATCCCCACCAGGGACATCCTTGAGGCTGCCACCTGGACATCTGTTCACACTTTTACCAAGCATTACCACCTGCTTCTCTAAATCCAGGGCAGGGTTTGCCTCTGCAGTCTTGCAGGGCATCCTAGCCAGACCATAGTTTGACTGCCTCCACCCATTTTCTCAGCTTTGGGAATCTACCCAAATGTGATTATTGCAACAGTGAAGCACAAAGAACATAGTACAGTTGTGTACACTTACCATAAATGTAGATGTTCAATTGTATTCACTGTTGCAGTCCTGGTTTCCCTCCCTCCATCCCCCTTTATTCTCTTTCTTTCCTTACAAGGAACATATTGGTATTTATTTTCCACTGGTGGGGTTCTTCCACCAGAACCTGACCTCCTACTTTGGGGGCTTCTGACAGGGGAAGAAAAACTGATGTAATGGTGTCGGCTGCCTTACTTTATACTACTGATGACCTGATGTCAGTCCTTAAGTGGCAGCAACCGATGCAGAAATACTAACCCTCTGGTATATGGTCCGGCCAAGGGCTACCCTGGCAGGGATAACCCTAATGTGATGACTGCAACAGTGAATACACTCTAATATCTGCATTTATGGTAAGTGTACACAGCTGTACTTTGTTGTGCTTTGATTCCTTCCATTTTTAATGATTTTATTAGAGGGACACATGCTCTTCTTTTGGACATTACAAGGGGTGAAAAGTCGTCATCAAACCTCATAGTTTCAATAAGGCAAAAAAACTTGTAGAGACCAGGCTCCAGTTTCCAAAACCAGTTTTAATTGTATTCAGACCAACACATACACAAACGCTTTCACAGTTGGCTTCCTCAGGTGAATAAAGTGCAATTACATAAAACACCTGTTTTATAGCAGTAAAATAAAATCACATGAAGATGTCACTTTAAAATTAATTACTATAAGTCATTTCATAGAGTAACCTTTTCAATAAAGTGCATATGCAAAACTTCATTGATGTAAATATGGGTGTTCACATAAATTCACATAAAGAAATTCATATATCTAGCAGCAGAAGAGTGTCGTGACAAGCAATTAAAATCCACAGATGTTACCAAGGATCTATGTGCTCTTTCGATACCATATGAAAAAAGCTTCTGGGAGTTCCAGAATTTCAGGTATCCATGAAGAGGAATTTCACCATATCATATCCTTCTATGTTGTCTGGTTTACTAATATTTCAGGAATACATGTCAAGTCTATGCTGAAATCTGCTATTATAGAGGCACCATGAAAATGCAGTTTCATAATTTCATGGAGTCTTTCTGGTACTGCAGATAAAACCAAATGCAACTGCTGATATACATCATATTGATCAAAAAAATAAGGTGTGGAAGGAGGAAGCAGCTACTGCAGCAGTGATCATTCATACATCTCCTATTAAGGCCACATTTATACAAAGAAACTGAATGTTATGTATTTTCAGCATCTGCACCAGAGTTACCGAAAACTGGCTTGTTGCTCTATGATCAAAAAATAATTGTTCTGCGCTGGATAAGTGGCAATACCAGCACAGAATGCTGGCAGTTTCATCTTCAAATCCCAATCTTCCTGGAGTCCATCTAATCTGAATGATTATTCCTGAAGAGTAGAAGTTACTTGTATTTCCTTCTTTAGTAAGGAAGTCAGCATGGGAATGTTTAGTAGTACTCATCTCTCCAATAATCTGTGCATCCTAGGAGTTTGTACATATAATTAGCGAGGGTTTGCAAAACATGTTTTGAATGAAACCGGAAGTTGAGGTGGGTGCTGGGAACTATGTCAGTGAAAACTAACAGCTAAAGCTGTTCCAGATGGGCAAAGTTTTTGTTTCACTGGAGGAAGAGGGAAAAAACAACATTCAATTAAATGTATTGGAGATAGAGACTGCATCCTACAGAAAACTGTGCAAGTGTAATTCTAATTACTAGTAACAGAAGTGCATGATACAAAGACTATGGCATAGGTATTATGACTGTGTATTCATCAGAACAGAAAACGTATCATATATAAATTTCTGCTGACAGAATCGGAATGAATAACTACTGAATGTAGATGCATTTCAGGACAACAGTACTGTTAGGAGTCAACAGAAGAGAAGATGAGGAGAGAGAAACACTTAAGAAAATGGAAGATGCCAGCGGGAAGGAGAATACTGTGTAGAGAGTGAAGATAGAGTTTAATGATGGGAGGACGCAACGCTTACTCATAGTCTGTCATATGCTGCTCCGAGGGAAAGACTTAGAAAATTAATCGTGCATTTAGTCCAAGTGACCCTGCTGACCCCTCTCCTGCACTAGGCTGTCTTTGACATGTCCAAATACGACCTCAGCTGGTACTCTGTGATTATGATGTCCTCCTCTGTCAAAAGGTGGTAAAGGACATCCTTCCCCTGGACTACTTTCATCCAAGGCTTCTCATCCACTCTTCAGGAACCCCCAGCTAAATACCAACCACATCATTTGTATGGATATTGCCTATCAGTCCCTGACACCTTAAAAGAAGGAAAATAAACACATGTATGTGCTCTCTGCCTGTATGTTAAACTGTTAAACACTACTCCCCTTGAACTAAGAGCTAAGCACCACCAGGACCAACCAACCTGCCTCCTTCTTCTCTCCCCCCTTCTCCTACTCTACTTGTAACACTCCTTAGCTTCACCACTTTCTTCTAATCTTCTTTTATTTCCCTAACTATACTGACCTTGCTAGCCTGCCTAGACTCTGTCTATACTATTCATTTAAAGCCTAATCTACCTCGGGACTTAGCTGAGCTCCTTCCCACATTGTTTTTTGTGAAAACTCCTTAGAACAAGCTGAACCCCGCTCCGTTCGCCCTGCGGGCTCACTTCGCTCCCCGACCCTACCCCCAAATGCCACCCACCCCAGTGCCACTAAACTTATACTTCTTGGCCACACCTTCCTCTCCAACCAACAAATCACTAACTCCCACCTTCAGATACAATTAACACCTCACCTTATTACTATACCTAAGCAATTACAGCTCTAACTGCTTATTACTTTTCCTCCTAGCCTTACCACTCAAACCTTGTCTTTCACAACTTTTACCTTCCCTAGCTTTCTTTAATACTCTGTAACCAACTATTCTCACCATGTCTACCACATCCATGTCAATACTTGCGAAACTACTACTTACTGCCACACTACTATCGTTTATAACCTCAGCATATCACTTAACCTCCTTTGAGCACCTACATTGCCCTCAGTTTCACTACCCAACTAAACAAACATCCTTTCATACAATCATCTCTCCAAATAATATAAATATAATATCTACACCTAGCTACCTACTTGCAAAGTTCCACAGACTATCCCACATTAAATACTATAATCCCTCAACCAAGAAATATCAATTTCTAATAAGTAATCTACATTATGCACTGTACATTCTAAAAATCAGTCCTTACAAAATGGTGATATCCAGCCTAACCCAGGCCCTGCAAATGTCCTACCTACTGATGCTTATACCTCCAATCCTCTATCCCACCCAGCCCCATTAAACTCCTCAATTCTCTTCTGATAGCACATCTCAATATCCAAAGCATCAACAATAAAGTTCCTCATCTCCATTCTCTCTTAGACATATACTCATTTGACATTTTATGTTTAACAGAAACTTGGTTAAAACCACAGACCCAAGATAATGAAATTATCCCACCAGGATATAATATACTAAGAAATGACCGAACAAAAAGAAAGGGAGGGGGAGTAGCAATTCTTTTCAAAGAAGGGCTACAAGTTACTACCTCACCTTATACCCCACCTAAGTACAATAATGCAGAAATCCTTATTTCCAACATTCAGCTTAATGCTAATAAATCCATAAATATCCTTTGCATTTATCTACCTCCTGGAAATAATATTAGCACCTTAGAGGATATTCTTAGCTGGGTCACAGCAACCTTCCCACAAGAAACTTTAATCCTAGGTGATGTCAATATAGACTGGAAGTGCATCAATACTGAGCATCCTACTTCTCATATTAACCTTCATGGCTTTTCTCAGACCATCACCTCCCCAACTAGAATTAACAAACCAAACCAAAAAGAGAGCACCTTAGATTAGATTCTGATTAATAATCACCACCAAACATACAAAGTAGGCACCTTCCCTGATGATTTAAGTGACCATTGTTTAACCTATATAATTAGGCAAAAAATAGATATCTCCCACCCAACATCATATAGGACTTTACGTTCCAACAAGCATTTTAACCAAGAACTATTTCTGAGCGAACTTAGTGCCTGTAACTGGACTTGTCTAAAAACCCTCCCATTAGAAGAGGCTGTCCAATACTTTAACTCTAAATTCTTAACTATCCTAGACCAACATGCACCTATACGTAATATAAGAATTAGGTCAAAACCAGCCCCATGGCTCACCAAAGACACCAGGCAAAAAAATCCTACTAAGAAATAAAGCCTGGACTAGGTGGCGAACTACCAAAAGCTCATCTACTCAACAGACATTTAGACAAATAAGAAATGCTACTAAAAAAGCCATACTCTTAGACAAAAAAAACTATTACTACAAAATACAGCAAACACACCAAAATAACCCTCAAAGATTCTGGGCAAATATCAATAGATTCCTTTATCCAGGGCACTCCAGTACACCAACACCAATAGGAGCGAACCATGAGACTCCCATCCAAACTGCTAATGACTTTAACTCCTTCTTCACAGATGCCATCCAAACTCTAGCCAGTCAGCTATCTCCTGACACCTCTAGTATTCCCACCCTCATAACAAACACTATTCCTACCTTCCTATTACAACCTATATCTACTAACTTTATTTTCAAACTCCTAGCAAAACTGAAGCCTTGTACCCCTTCCGCTGACCAAATCCCAGCTGAATACCTACAAAAAGCAGCCAAAGCAGTTGCTTATCCTGTATCCATCCTGATAAACAGAACCATCAAAGAAGGATACATCCCTACTTGTTGGAAAGTCTCTCACATTATCCCCCTACACAAAGGTGGCAACTCCAATGAATATTCTAACTATAGACCCATAGCCCTTCTATCCCCCTTAGCAAAAATAATGGAAAAATGCATTCACCATCAGCTAATAGGCCATCTAACTCAACACAACTTACTAGCTAAGGGCCAGCATGGCTTTAGGCCATTCCATAGTAGCACCACTGCCCTCCTATCCTTTACAGACACCATTAATAGAAACCGCAATAACAATCTACTCTCTTCAGCACTATTTATCGATCTTTCAAAGGCTTTTGATATGGTAAACCACTCATTGCTTATCAATATTCTCAAATCACTTTCCCTGGATACTCAATCTATAAAGTGGTTTACTTCCTACCTGAGCAATAGGCAACAAGCAGTGCGCTGGGAAAATAATCTATCATCCCACCTGCCAGTCACACTGGGAGTTCCCCAAGTCTCCATTCTAGGTCCTCTCTTATTTTCAGTTTTTATTAATGATCTCTACCTGGCTATTCCCACTGCAACTTGTATACAATACGCAGATGACTCTACACTAATCTGTACAGCTAAATCTGCTTCTGAACTGCAATGCCTAACCCAGAAAGTATTTAGTATATTTGAGACATGGTTCTTAAAGCGCTACCTTCTACTGAATCCCAAAAAAACAAAGCTGCTACTATTTACTCCTACTTGTAAGTCCACACCAATAGATATTTCAGTCATTTCTAACAATGGTACTCTCATTTACCCAGACTCTACCACCAAACTCCTTGGTATTACAATAGACAACAACCTTAACTTCGACACCCACATTAACAATACTATAAAATCAGTTAACAGAAAAATGGGCTGCCTGGACAGAGTCAAACCCTTCCTTACTCCAATAGCAAGAACTACCATTGCCCACTCCCATCTAATCTCTACTCTACTCTATGCCTCACCAATATACACTAACCTATCCAAAAAGAATCTTCTCAAACTTGCTACCTCTTATCATAATATTACCAGATTTGCCACTGGTAAACCCTTCAGAACCCATCACTGTCAGAATCTTAAGCAACATGGATGGCTTGAACTTCAAAACCAGCTTCAACTCAACCAACTTACAATTGCCCATAAGGTCCTTTACCAGCCAAACAATACTCCAGTACTCTCAGACCTCATAACCCCCTACAAAAATCTTAATGCCTTGCGTTCTTCAAATAAACTACTAGTTAACATCAACAAGTCTCACAACATGGCTGGGGACTCTCTATTCTCAAATACAACTGGGAAAAACTGGAACCTTCTACCTATTAAACTTACTTCCCTTCCTTCCTTATCACTCTTCAGACAAAAACTTAAAACCTTCCTCAAAACACACTGGCTGTGCCCTTGTACCAACCCTGACTAACCTATCATTAATGCTACTAATATATTTTCTAGCTGTTCTCTCTCCACTAATTTAATCTAGTAAGAACCTGGATACTATTTTTTTAGCCACTAGCATATTCATATTATCTTGTGCTAAACTTTGTATATAGCTTTTATGTTATTTACTGTTAAAGGTATATAATATCTTCTATATCTACTTATTGTTTTTATTCTTATGTAACAATGCCTTATTGGCTGTTTGTATCTGTCTTGGAGCTTTTCTCCCCGGGCCTCCACTGAAAATGGACATATATCCAGCTGGACTAGCCCGGTCAACAAATGTAAAATAAATAAATAAATAAAATAATATAAGAATATAAAAAGACAAACACAAACATTGTAATTCATATACATTTATCTAAAAATCATAAAACATTAAAATCATAAAACTTTAAAATCATCTTCGTAGGGGTCGTGCCTTGAGTATTGGTCTGATAGGGACATGGTCATTAAGACCATGTCCCACATCTGCCCTAAGTCTTATGATCCACTCTGCTTCAAGTGTTTCCATTCTTATTCTAACATCACCTCCCCTCCTATTTTCAAAACATCTACCTATTGTCAAAAACTTAGTTGTGATGCATGTCCGTATCTTTAACATGTTTTGCTAACGCATTATGTGCACTTTGCTTCTTAATGTGATATAAATGCTCTCTAATCCTGAGTTTAAGTTGCCTAGCCGTTTTCCCTACATAAAATTTGCAACACACTTGACAGACAGCTAAATAAACTAAATGGGAGCTATCACATGTTGCAGATACCCTAAAATAAAACATCTCACCCGTATCTGGGTGCATAAAATCAGTCTCTTCTGAGATGTACTTGCAGTATTGACAGTTTCTACAAGCTTTGGTCCCTCCCATATTTTGTGTCCTAATATCTCTAGTAGTACATAGCCTTCTCTTTAAAGATTTCTTATTTTTAAAGCTAAACTGTGGTCTAGTATCCAGATGTCTGCTAACTTGTTCATCTATCATTAAGATGTCACAGAACCTATTAAATATATCTGTATATGCCCTGATGTTCCTGGAATAGCTTAGTCACATCCTTAATTTATGGGAAGTGTGTTTCTTATTCCTTTGTTGACTTGTTGTAGGGCTAACATTTTCTGAAAAGAATGGTTTAGCCCTACCCTCCCTAAGTTTAACTACCTCCCTTGCATTCCTTTGTACAAAATGGGTCTCTATCCTCTCTGTATAAATTCTTCTTCTACATTCTCCACTTGCCTTATGAACTCTTCATCCTGTACATTAAGCCATGATAATCTAAATGTCTGATTTTGAACTACATTTTTAAATATAAAACTGGGATGCATGCTTTCTCGACTGAACATGCTATTAACATGACATTCTTTTCTATAAAGTTTAGTACTAAGCTTATAATCATGGTCCCTAAAAATAGAGACATCCAAAAAGTTAACCTCTGCAGAAGACCAGTTCATGGTAAACTTAAGATAGGAGGTAGTATGACTGATGAAATATTGAAATTCCCTCAACAATTAAAGTGGCCCCCTCCAAATAAGGAAGAGGTCATCCACAAAAAAACCACAATATTATGTCTGTATGGACCATGGACTAAACTTTTAGCGTCCCATTCTGCTAAAACTGCATTAGCATAAGTGTTAGCGCACGAAGTAACCATTGCTACCCCCATTGCGTTGCCAGTAAATCTCATCTCTGAATAAAAACACATTATTTTCTAATACCATAGTGAGCAATTTCCTGATTAATTCCACTTTATTGGTATCAAAGTTTAAATCTTCTAGCTGCCTAGTGATACTGTGTATACCTGCTTTATTTGGTATCACTGTAAAAAGTGACATCACATCTAAAGTAACTAATAAATATTCAAGAGATTTTACCTCCCTTAGTTTCCCTATATAAATCTCTTACAAACTGCTCAGTATCTTTTAGGATATACTTAGATCTATCTATAAGACAGCGTAATTTTTTCCCTTAAGTAAATAGAAATGGATTCCCTGCACCAATTTCTACTTGCTACTATTGGTCGCATTGGTGGCTTCACCAAACTTTTATGAAGTTTGGGTAGTCCTTGAATAATAGGTAAGATGGGTTTCATAATAAAGTATTTGTATAATTCATCATCTATTTGTTGTGTTCTTTTTAACTCAAGTAATTCATCCTCTATTTTCTTAATCATCTTAGAAACATCATAAAAAGAAATGCTACTATAAAAATTGCTGTCATTCAGCATATTGGTAATGGCTTTGTCATAATCATCGTTATTCATGACTACAATCTGTCCTCCCTTGTCAGCTGGTCTGATCATAATTTCAGGATTATTTTGCAAATTACATAGCGCTTGATATTCACTCTTGGTTAAATTGTACTTATTGTTAAAATGCTTCCTTCTCTTTTGTGAGTGATGCACTTTATAAGCCTCATCTATACACATCCTTTCAAATGCATGCACCAAGGAATTCAGCTTTGGAATAAACAGGCTAGGTTTTTTAAACACATTAGCGTTGTTAGACACATTCACATCATTGTTATACATAATTTTTAACATCAGGTTCCGTGTAAATTGTTTAATGTCAAAAGCATCATCTGTAATGTCCGAATCTGAGGTCGGAATAAATTACAATCCCTTATTTAAGACATTAAATTCACTTGCAGTTAGCGTATGTGATGATAAATTAGCAACTAACTTTTTATGTTCATAAAAGCCTTCTTTATGGTGTATGGACTCACCACACATGCTTCCTCTTCCCCCTGGTGATACTCCTTCCTCTCTGAGAGTCTCTGTGCTGAACACCCCCTCCTCGGCTCGTGGATCTCTGCCTGGTGGGGAGTGGAAAAGTCAAACTGAGCGGTTTGGATGCTGGGCGAAAAGGTGAGAACTCTGTGGATGTTCCATTAATAGTTTTATGATTTTTAGATATATGTATATGAATTGCAGTGTTTGTCTTTTTATATTCTTATATGAATTTCTTTATGTGAACACCCATATCTACATCTATGAAGTTTTTCATATGCACTTTATTGAAAAGGCTACTCTATGAAATGAAGATGTCACTTTAAAATTAATTACTATAAGTCATGTGATTTTATTTTACTGCTATAAAACAGGTGTTTTATGTAATTGCACTTTATTCACCTGAGGAAGCTAACTGTGAAAGAGCTTGTGTGTGTGTGTCGGTCTGACTACAATTAAAACTGGTTTTGGAAACTGGAGCCTGGTCTCTACAAGTTTTTTTGCCTTATTAGATTCTTTGAATTTATTTTTCATTATAGTGGCGACCCCTGCTATTTGTTGGTTTGTGTTGTTGTTACAAACCTCATTATTTGGTCACCAATTTTTAATGGAGCAAGGGACCAGGCAGCTCTTAAAACAAGTTCTTTGACTTGAGTGGAGATAAATTTTACAATAAAAATAGAAAACCACCTGGAGTAGACACAAATCGATCGGGTCCCAGAAGTAAAGCAAATCGGAATTTATTTGCACTGCAGTCCAAGCACAATAGCAGCAAAAGGAAACGATGTCCACAATAACACAAGCAGCAATACGTTTGATAAAACACAACGTTTCGTCATCAACTTCATCAGTAATGACACACATAATACTGCAACTCCTTATATAGTGTGTTCTCTGCAATTAACATTTAAACAACCAATCATGTTGTAAATTTCAAAGAATATACGAAAAATTACTCTAAATGTTTTAAAACCTCAACAAGGAATACATAATAAATATGTCCTAATAGCATACAAGTATTAAATACATCAACTTTAAAACATAAATATACTTAATCATATGTAATTTTAATCAAAATAAGTAAATATATTAAGTTTAAAATAATCACTGATAGTGGATGTATTGTTATCCATTAGTATAATTTACACCATCTAGTGGTCAAGTTGAAAAACACAATAAAACCTGAAATACTCATTCAATAATAAACAATTTAAAATAATTTAAAATATGTACCATTGTTTAAAAATATCCATTTTGATTGTACAAACAATGAGTTTCAATTTATTCTAAATATTATAAGACTATACTAAAAAACATTCACAAAAAATGAATTTTAACTTGTTCATTTAAAAGATGAAAAGAATAACATGATTTATCAAAGCTTTGCTGCCCTTAACTTGAGTACAGGCGCAAGAGACACCATTTCATTTAGTCCGAAATTTCTACCTGAATCAAGAATTAATTGCCAGTGCAACTCCCTATATTCAATCAACGTCTCCCACATACCACCTCTAGGGTTGTGGGGAACTACTTCAAGAACAAAAAACTGATAACCTGTTGTTTGGCATTTCATTGAATGTTTACTCAGAGCATTATTGTCTTTCTTCATTCTAACATCGTAGAGATGCTCATAAATTCTTTGTTTGAGCTTTCTCTCACTCTTTCCTATGTAAAAGGAAGAACATTTCTTGCATATAGAAATATAAATAATACCACTGGTATCACAGTTTGCAAAGCTGTCTAAAAATAATATTTTATTTCTTGCTTCTAAGAAAATTGAACTGCCAGTCTGTAAATAAGTGCAATAATTACACCTACCACATTTAAACAATCCTTTCTTGGTTTTAATATTCTTGCCAATTCTATTGCATTTTTGGCCATCTTCCAAAATATTCTTTATGTTTCTCCCTTTTCTATAGGTGTATGTTACCTCTTTATCAAAAATACCTTCTAAGTCTGAAATCTTTGAAAAGGCATTCCATTCCTTGGCAAATATTTCTTTAATTAGAACTGAGTGTTCATTAAAGGTAGTGATTAACCCTCCAATTTGTTCATCACACTCAACATTGATATTTTGTACCATTGAACCTACATCTTTTGTACCGATAATAGGAGCAAAAGGACCTTTCCTTTTCTTATTAACTTCATCTAAAATATTGTTAAAATACTCATTTGAATAGCCTCTCTTGGCAAAAAATTCTCTAAGCACATTAATTTCATTAATAAACTCATCATCTTCAGATGTCATTCTGCTTATACGAACTAGTTGCCCTTTTACTACTCCTTTTTTCTGAAACGGAGGATGACAACTATTGAAATGTAAATAGTTGTTGCAAAATGTCTCCTTTCTATATACCTTGGATGTAAATTTTCCATCCTTTTTGCTGATATTAATATCCAAATAGTTCAAAGTTTTTGAGTCAAAGTTATAAGTAAATTTTAAAAAATCTGTGGTTTTGTTAACATAATCCACCAATTCCTCAAAACAACTTTTGTTCCCTTTCCAGAAAAAACATAGGTCATGGAAGGTTTTCCACACATTACTTTGGACCAAGGCAGTGAAGTGCAAAATAGAACAGTTAGACCCAAGAGTCAAAGGCGCCAATTTCGGGCGATGGAGGACAGAATACAGAATACAACAGGTACTCAAAATTTAGTATCTGACATGTTAAAGTTAAAGTTTGACTTTAACAAGGAACATTCTGGTTGGACATCGGGTGTACCATACCCCAAAATGTTGAATGACTTGGAATTTTTTATATTTAAACATAAAACTCTTGACATGGACAATGCTTATCTTAAACATTGTTTATCAGCCAAGATTGTACCAAAAGGCCTTAGGGTCTGTAAATTTCCTAATAATGTTATAAATGGCTCTGAATTTCACAAGAATTTAATTGAAATATTTGATGATTGTGGTTTTGCAATAATGAAAGCCATTATTAGAAACAATGATTTATTGATGGAAAAATTACTTATAGACATTGAAAATGTTAACAAATCAATAGTTTCTGATTTAAAATTTACTATTGATACTGAGAGAAATAAATACCATACATTGTTTAAAAACATTGAGAGCAAATGTAATGAAGTGCAAGACAGGAAATTTAAGAAAATAAAGAGGGACATTGAAGAATATAAAAATAAGAGTCATTACCCCAAACCCAGGTTTGTTCCTAGACAAGAATATGGTAATTGGAACAAACAATCAGCCTTTGAGGCTAACTGGGAAGAAGGGGATACGACTGGAGTATTTGATTTCACTAATAATAATGAAGAATTCCCCCCACTTAGGAGATCAGAAAGGTTGATGAACCAAGAAAAAGTGTACTATAATTCAAAAAACTACATGGGGAGGGGGGAGAGACCATTTGTGAGAAGGGAAGAGAGGTGGCACTAAGTACTGGTATCACGAATACTGGCAATGTTTGGACATACAATGGTTTTAACATCTATAACTATTCCAATGTACAAGTTGATACTTCTTGGTTTAATTTATTTTCAAAAGGTTTTACGTTTGTGCCTAGGCAAAGGGTTGATATTTCTAGATTACTAATTGACATTAAGTTGTTCATTAGAAAAAAGAACCTGGAATTGTTTTTTAAAGGGAAAATTATTCAACCCTACAATGAATCACTTAAGCGGAAAAGTACTTTCAACCCCCCCTTGCACCCTCAGTTAAGAAATTTTGAGATTAAAATAGAAAATGAAATTAGAAAGGAATTAACCAACAAGTATACGCATCCAAATTTGTCCTTAGGAGAAATAAATACTTTGAGAGAGGTCAGCAAAAACAGAGAACTGAGGGTAATGAAACCTGACAAAGGAGGGGGAGTAGTTGTTATGCAAGCGATAGAATATGAAAGTAAAATGTTGGAGATTTTGAATGATGAAAATAAATACACCAGAGTATCACTGAATGAAGTGAATATAGCCTACAAAAGGATACAGGTGCTACTTAATGATCTGTTATTGGAAGGTTCCATCGATAAAGACACATATAAGTTTTTAGCAGTTGAGAAACCCAAGGTCCCATGTATTTTTGGCATTCCCAAAGTACACAAAGATAGTGCAAATCCCCCTCTAAGACCTATAGTGTCAGCAGATGGTTCGGTCACAGCCCCTTTGGCAAAATTTGTTGATTTAAAAGCTAAAAAGGTGCTAGTTGGTAAGGAATGTATTCTAAAAGACTCATGGGATCTCCTAAGGAAAGTGGAGTCATCCTTGTACAATGAAAATTTGAATTTTTGTACAATGGATGTGGTAGACCTTTTTGGTAGTATTCCACATGATATAGGGCTAGTTTGGTTTGAAGAAGCCCTAATAACTAGTAAGAAATTGACACATAGAGAATTTAGGAATATATTAACTCTAATGGAGATAGTACTAAAAAATAATTTTATCTATTTCCAGGGAGAATACTACAGGCAAGTAAAAGGAGTAGCTATGGGGGCACATTGTGCACCAACTTATGCCAACATTATTATGGCATTCTGGGAGGAGAAATTCTTGTTAAATTCACATTTTAGTGACAAATGGGTATTGTATGCAAGATTTCTTGATGACCTATGTTTTTTCTGGAAAGGGAACAAAAGTTGTTTTGAGGAATTGGTGGATTATGTTAACAAAACCACAGATTTTTTAAAATTTACTTATAACTTTGACTCAAAAACTTTGAACTATTTGGATATTAATATCAGCAAAAAGGATGGAAAATTTACATCCAAGGTATATAGAAAGGAGACATTTTGCAACAACTATTTACATTTCAATAGTTGTCATCCTCCGTTTCAGAAAAAAGGAGTAGTAAAAGGGCAACTAGTTCGTATAAGCAGAATGACATCTGAAGATGATGAGTTTATTAATGAAATTAATGTGCTTAGAGAATTTTTTGCCAAGAGAGGCTATTCAAATGAGTATTTTAACAATATTTTAGATGAAGTTAATAAGAAAAGGAAAGGTCCTTTTGCTCCTATTATAGGTACAAAAGATGTAGGTTCAATGGTACAAAATATCAATGTTGAGTGTGATGAACAAATTGGAGGGTTAATCACTACCTTTAATGAACACTCAGTTCTAATTAAAGAAATATTTGCCAAGGAATGGAATGCCTTTTCAGAGATTTCAGACTTAGAAGGTATTTTTGATAAAGAGGTAACATACACCTATAGAAAAGGGAGAAACATAAAGAATATTTTGGAAGATGGCCAAAAATGCAATAGAATTGGCAAGAATATTAAAACCAAGAAAGGATTGTTTAAATGTGGTAGGTGTAATTATTGCACTTTACAGACTGGCAGTAGAATTTTCTTAGAAGCAAGAAATAAAATATTATTTTTAGACAGCTTTGCAAACTGTGATACCAGTGGTATTATTTATATTTCTATATGCAAGAAATGTTCTTCCTTTTACATAGGAAAGAGTGAGAGAAAGCTCAAACAAAGAATTTATGAGCATCTCTACGATGTTAGAATGAAGAAAGACAATAATGCTCTGAGTGAACATTCAATGAAATGCCAAACAACAGGTTATCAGTTTTTTGTTCTTGAAGTAGTTCCCCACAACCCTAGAGGTGGTATGTGGGAGACGTTGATTGAATATAGGGAGTTGCACTGGCAATTAATTCTTGATTCAGGTAGAAATTTCGGACTAAATGAAATGGTGTCTCTTGCGCCTGTACTCAAGTTAAGGGCAGCAAAGCTTTGATAAATCATGTTATTCTTTTCATCTTTTAAATGAACAAGTTAAAATTTATTTTTTTGTGAATGTTTTTTAGTATAGTCTTATAATATTTAGAATAAATTGAAACTCATTGTTTGTACAATCAAAATGGATATTTTTAAACAATGGTACATATTTTAAATTATTTTAAATTGTTTATTATTGAATGAGTATTTCAGGTTTTATTGTGTTTTTCAACTTGACCACTAGATGGTGTAAATTATACTAATGGATAACAATACATCCACTATCAGTGATTATTTTAAACTTAATATATTTACTTATTTTGATTAAAATTACATATGATTAAGTATATTTATGTTTTAAAGTTGATGTATTTAATACTTGTATGCTATTAGGACATATTTATTATGTATTCCTTGTTGAGGTTTTAAAACATTTAGAGTAATTTTTCGTATATTCTTTGAAATTTACAACATGATTGGTTGTTTAAATGTTAATTGCAGAGAACACACTATATAAGGAGTTGCAGTATTATGTGTGTCATTACTGATGAAGTTGATGACGAAACGTTGTTTTATCAAACGTATTGCTGCTTGTGTTATTGTGGACATCGTTTCCTTTTGCTGCTATTGTGCTTGGACTGCAGTGCAAATAAATTCCGATTTGCTTTACTTCTGGGACCCGATCGATTTGTGTCTACTCCAGGTGGTTTTCTATTTTTATTGGTTTTGTGTTTTCCACCTTGGCTCTCGTTTTGCTTATAAATTTTACAATACTAGATCTTGGATGGCTGTTTTTACTGGATACAGAAATTGTAGTTAAAGAATTGTGTGCCCTTTCTATCCCAAAGAATAGTGCTTCAGGTAGGTTTAGGATTTTAGCAATCCAACACGTCAAGAAAGTAATCATCTTGTCCCCCTCCATCTGCTCCGGGATACCATCGATACTTGTATTGTTTCTCCTGGTTCTAGTCTCAATGTCATCTATCTTTTCAATGAGTTTGGTGTTTTCTTGAAGAAGAAAGTCTATGTTTTTCTCTTTCTATTAACCTGTAGTCTATATCTGTTACAGAATCTTCCAACGCAGCAATCTGGGCAGTTTGTTGTTTAAGGACTTCATTTAATAAGGTTATTTGCTTGGTGGTATCTTTTTATGCTGTCCACGTGCAAGTTTAATTTGTCTATTTTACCCACCAAGTCTTGAACTGTAGTAAGTATTGCCTGTATTTCTTTCTTCCTTGGAGTTTCTTGCTGAGAAAACTTGGAGCTGCTCATCTTCCTTTGTGAATGTGATTTCAATGTCCCTTCTATTTGAAAGTTTGACAGAAAAAATATGAAGATTTTAGCTTAAAAATTACACCAACTTGTAGCTTACGACTTCCACTATCTGATTTTAGTAGTTTTGGGTCTTTGTTGGTGAAATTAAATAAAAAATCCTGTCAGGAAAAAATGAAGACTGCAGAGCTCAAGAACTCTGCTGCTTTCAGCTTGCCATCCAAGCCACGCCCCCCAGATTTCAGTAGTTTCTGATGTATCTTCTTGCTATATTATTGGAACTTCTACTATACATTCTTTCATAATTATATTGTAGCTTGTTACTAGAAATGCATCTCTTTCCAGTTTTGTTTTTACAGAATATGCCTTTGTCTCAGTCTCTGTTTTTATTATAGGCTTTTTTTTTGCCATAAGTTCATCTTTCTGTAACCCCTTTCTGTCCCCGGTCTTGATCAGCATGATGTGGGTGTTCATGCAGTTCCCTTTATTTTATAATTTTAAACTTTCTAATGCCATTGTCTTTGTTTTTGATATCTACTTTTACCATTACTTCTTCTTTATTGGCAAAATCTTCATCTCTGATATTTGTCTAAATGCATCTAACAGTCTGACAATGGATGACACTTCACATCTATGTTTATTACCTCCAAGCTTAAGAATTTTGACGGTTTCATTCAGAATATGCCAGTAACTTTCTGCACAGCTGAATTACTGCAACTCTGTCTGTGTAGTCTGTCTCAGGTTGTTCTATAGCATTATGTGATATTCAAATGCATCACCTTTACATCCAATGAAATTTGTCCATTGTTATATGCATGTAGATGTGACTTTGTTTTCCTGTATTGCTGATGCAGCACTTTTTGATGCAGCACTTTTTTTCTAGCTAATCAGTTGTACAAAAGCTATAAAAATATTTTAAGGCTGATGAAGATGATCCAAAGAAGTGAAGAACAGAGGATTCTGAGACTGGCACAACTGTCTCTGAATAATAAAATAATCTCTAGAGCTGTCACTTATAAAGGTAATTCTAATGATGCAGTGTCTCAGGAGGATCCGTCACATGTAAGTGACACAAAGAGGCAAAGTTGTCAGGAAACCTCAGTGTTATGGATGTTCAGAATCTTGAAATGTTAACCTTTGAAGATTGAATGTGTTGAAATGCAGATCCTCTGTATCTGTGAATGTAGGCGGTCTATTCTATAAGTATGTTTAAGATAAATATAACCTGTCGAAGTATAGCATGAGCAATAGCATAAGGTCACAGTTTAAAGCATGAACTCCTTAACATATGCCAGCAAGTCATATGGGCACATTGTGTATCTAAAAAGAAACACACTAGCCCAAGTAAGATTTGCCATTGGCCAAAATGTGCTTCTAATACAGTTAATACAGGTAGGGCATCCTCTTCCCTCAGTGAATAATGACCTCAGAATTGACAGAGTTCAAGATAAATAGACTGAAGCGCATTGTTTCAGATGAATGAATTTCATCTCTCTTGCCAGGGAACTGGAACTCTGCTGCAAGCAGCAACCTCTTGGGTAACGAACAATGCTGCAAAACAGCAATATTTCATGCAACCAGAATAGTGCTATAAACACTTCCCAATACCCCAAGTGATCACCTGCCTAGATTCACCCTTAGAACCACCACTCACCTACCTAAAAAAACACATCCTGAATAATGTCTGCAACCTAACTTTTCTCAAGATAAGTTTAGTGAGCTATTAAAGAATATTAACTGATCAATCCTGAAACATCTCCCCCTAGACAATGCAGTATTTCAATACTATCTTTCTAAATATACTTAATACCCTTGCTGCTATGCAAACAAAAATCAAAAACAATCCTGCTTCTTGGTTAACTAAAGCATGCAAAAATCTTATGAAAAAACAGGACATTGCCTGGAATCACTGGAAACAAAATAATAATGAGGAAAACCTAATTGTGTACAGATAACTCTGCAACCAAGTAAAGAAGCAAGTAAACAAAAAGAAACAATTAAACTACACCCATATCCAATGTGAGCACAAAACTAACCATAAAAAATTCTGGTCCTCTATCTCATCCCTACTTAACCTCGGGACCAAAAAAGACGACTGCCCTTGTCCTGATATCCCACCTTTACAAATAGCTAACAATTTCAACACCCACTAAATGCAATCTGTAGCCTCGCTGTTTTCAAACTCCCCCAAACCTAGCTCTAGCTCCTCTTCTACCACTACTATAGTCAGTCCAGCCTCATCCTTTCTCGTGGACCTTCCCCACTATAATCGCCCAAATGCCCTAACTAATAAGTAAACTAATTTCTTTCTTCAACCCATCCCTACAAGCATAGCCTGCTTTAGGTACCAGCGAACCCTGCAGTCACTGGGCCCCCCTGTTCCTGAGGGGCCCCCAACCACAGCAAGTTATCTTGATATTTTGTAGCATGTTTGTCAAACCAACAAAAGCTACTGCAGCAATCTTGTATACTTAATAAACCAGGTAAGTAATAACGTTTATTTACATCCTTTAAAATGCAAATATCTCTTTTTTATTTTAATAGTGTTTTATAAAGTAACAAACTTCACAAATATTTTACCACTGACACAGGGCCCCTAGCTTACTTAAACTCTGCTGGTGGACATTCTGTCCACAAAAACTAACATAACCAACTTTACATACCTGCAATACACTCATGGTTGCAGGGACCCCCTTAATCATCCTTAACTGTGTGGAGCCCTGCAAAAGCTGCTGCTGGTTGTGGAAAAATGAGAAAAAAATGTACTCTTTCTGATTCAGCTTATTAACCTAAACACTGCTCTGGTATGCCCTGTTAGTATGAAGCTGATAATTTATATGAATAAGGTAAGCACTACAGATAAGCAGCCGAAAGGGACCAATCTCTGTGTTTATCTGGGATTTTTAAGAGGCGCTTATGCTCCCAATCTTTGGGGATGGTTTTCTCTTTCAGGTAGTTTTATAAATACTGGTAGAACACTAGCTACTGTAACTCTCAACTCCATTGCTGAAGAGTTCTAGTAAATGCCAAAAATAATAGCACAATAAAGGTTCAAAATCAGGAAGACATTTTAAAAGTTCCTCTAATTCACTTAAGAATTGATAGAATAACATCTTTTGCATCAACATTTTTGGATAATAAGTGTAACTCTGTCTAGATTTATTGCAGTCTGTAATCCTCAACAGTTTACCAGCAAATTTACGAAGTACAGAGCAAAATTATGAGGCAAAATCAGGGAAGGTCTGTGAAATCAGAGACAGTGACAGGTATGCATTACTCCTCAATGAGGTAAATAACAATTACTTACCGCTGCTGCTGTTTGACAATTACTAAATAACAGTCACGGATTGGCTGTGGCACTGCCAGTGTTGCACAATAGATTGCTATGGCTTACACATGCATGGGTGTGTGTGAGAGAGTGAGTGTGTTTGTATGTAAAAAAAAAATCCCAGATTTTTATCTGTGCACACACCCAATAATACTTGGGTACACAAGTTATTTTTCTGGGTATCAGTAAAAAATGCAGCTATTACATTTCAAAGGTAAGGCATGAAATGTATCACAGAATATTCAAACAGTTACATCTTCTATAATTCTGGTGGCCCCCACTGTCATGGATACAGCAAGGTGTACCGCCTTATTCATCCTTCACTCTGTGGGAGCCCCACAAAAGCTGTTGCTGGTTGGGGAAAATGAGAAGAAAAAATATATCCATTTTCTGATTATGTTCTTTAACCTAACAGGGCTGTGATATGACCCTGCTGTATAAAGCTGATAATGGTCAATGCTTTCAGCTGCACCCATCCTAAAGCCATCCCTGCTGAGATGTATGTGTATGGAAAGTTGCTACAGGTTATGCGAGAGTTTTTTTTGGGGGGGGGGATTCTGTGGTCATTACTTAATTTTCATCACAGACAAACCTTAAAGATGTGCACTGGGTCATTATAGCTTGTTTTTTGTCTGGGGACAGCGTGGTCATTGTTTCTTTTACTATTCTCTCCGATCTCAGAAGTGTACAAAGTTTTACTGTAGCTTGTGTTGGGGCAATGTACTGTCTGGGAGCAACAATGTAGAATACATTACTGTAATTATTATTTTTTCACTTTCCTAATCTCACATCAGGCATGTATACAGGTGGGTGCCTGTGGGATTTAGGGGTGAGGAGGCATGCTGTGTGTGGGTATATATATATATATATATATATATATATATATGTATATGTATATATCTATATATATATATATATATGTATATGTATATATATCTATATCTATATATATATATATATATATATATATATATATATCTATATATGTCAGCAGTCATTTGAAATACGTGATTGTGGCAATTTGAACCTCTGCTTTCATCCCAGTCAGACACCAGAAGGATACATAGGGGCAGTGACCATCTTTTTGGGGGATGGTTAGGGAGGCAGGCAGTATTCCCAGATATGACCTGTGTATCCTCACAAATAACCACTCCTAAAAGTTTGCAGCATGAACTAAAAGGTTACTTAGGAGGGGGGGCAGTGACAGGGTGATACTTTGATATAAAGTGCCTAGGGACCCCCAAACTGGCATTTGCTGGGGCCCCCAAAACACCTGCCCTGCCTACAAAGTCTTATAAAAAATGTTTTAAAAGTTAAATATTGCTCAACCTCAGCAGATAATCTCCCCCCAGAGTACCTTAAATTAGCTGCTGACCCTGTTGCATACCCCATCAACTTAATTTTTACATCTTTTCTCTAACTGACAGTTATCAAAAATACTGCTGACCTTGCATCTAATCTCATCCCCGTATAGTCTTCCCACATCTCTCCGCTATGATTTCCTCTCTTTTGTAATGTAATGGCCACAGCACAGCTTTATATATCTGTCAATTTACAAGGAAGAAGTAAAGAATAACAGGCATCAACTTAAGTAAGAATGTCAATTTTCTATCCTCCATGGTACTGAAAAAACAGTTTTAGATCTGCTCCTGGAAATTTAATATGTATATGTAGCTTGGATGTTTTATATCTACTCCTGGATATTTTGTTTGTATCACTCTGTATATGAAGTTAAATGATTTAGGTGTATGTGTATCATATGAAGTTAAACTAACTACTCACTGTATAAAACAGGAATTTAGTAAGATGAATATACATAATTTTTCTGTTAATTTGGTGCTTTTCTCCCCGGGCCCTTGCTGAAAGGGGATATTTTGGACACAGACAGACTTTTCCTGTAAACAAATGTCAAATAAAAATAAACTCCTTCTTAGATAAACTGGAACAGTGCTACAAACAATAACCCCTTGGGTAACAGAAACAGTGCTGTATACAATAATCCCTTAATAGCATCCAGAAGGGATGCTGGCTACCATTCCTCAAACCTATCTCCCTGACATTTTTTGCAAGAAGGAGAGCAGGGGACAGCAGGTTAGCCGAAATGGAGAAATTATAAACAGCATGGTTTTGGTTATATATTCCGTGTATTTTGTGATATTGCCAAGTATAAACCTGTTCAGCTAGACAGGCCTGACATACAGTGGGGAAAAATAGTTACTTATTTCTTGCTAGTTGCTGCAACATATTTCTACAAATATCTTATAGCAGATAATGCAGGGTGTAGGACTGGAATAAAATCAGTCCTCTTCTTATAAATAGCATTTATGCTGTCTGTGTAGTATAATTGTTGCCACTCAAGTAAAATAATTTAAGATTAATTTTTGTTGCGTTGTTTCAATGAGGAAAGTGCATCTCACATATGTACATATTTAGAAGGCTTTGCATAACATGTATGTTCACAGTAATTTTGACTTTGAGGATTACACTTTCAGAGTAAAAATTAAAAAACATAATCTTTTTTGTAGTTGCTTCAGGATCAGTCATACCCCTTTGTTCTTCATTAACACCTAATACTAGGCTATTGTGCCTGAGGCCCTTATAAGCCTAGACAAGAGTTTTAGCCCCTGTTTAGACAAGTCAGCACCTGATGCCGCTGTCCAGCAGGGGGCATGTGGAATGTTTTGATGTGAAAAATTCTGCTACAGCTGATATTACAACAAGAGCTGTAATTGAACCTCTGCCCAAACAGAGCACAAAATGCTGCTACAGAAACTTAGAAATTATGAAATCAGAATGATGAATGCAAATCCATTTATATTTGTATTTGTTTAAATTTTTATTTTTGCGATACAGTTCCGATCTCAATGGACCTTTTTCAGGACCAGCCCAGATTGTTAAACAAGACAGCAACAGTAAATCACAGCAGTAAAAGGTGCATACTGAATTTGGACAGAAAATTGCATTGTGCATAAGCTATTAAACTATGTAATGGTAGTTTCTCATTGATATGTTTTAACATTAAATGTGATGTACTTAAAATATAAACAATATTGATGTAGGAGTGCATGAAAGCAAAGCTGGTATAGTTAGCAATGATGGCAATTAGAGGAGAAAGGTAAACAAAAGTAAGTGAAAACTTAGAGGTTGGTTGATGAGTATAAATGATGACTGTGCTTATCCAAGTGAATGGAGCTGTTAGAAAAGATTGATTAGGTATTTACAGCTAGATGGGTAGTTTTAAGAGTTAATGGTGAGTGGTTCTTAAAGGCACATTTACACACTGCAGATTTGGTAGAATTAATCCATATTCAGATCACATATTATTTCTGATTGTAGAGCAAATGGATTCCCATCATTAGTGTGCCAGAACAGAGGCCTTGGTCACTTGCGTGACGTTTTATAGATTGAGTCTGAACAGCAGGGGTACTTGATGAGGTAGAGTGTAAGTGGTAATATTGCAGCCTTTGTGTAAGTATATTGTCAAAAATGGAAAATTATTCTGCTCTTAGTAATTTGGAGTGTTTCTCCCTGGGGCCTCCTATGAAAATGGGCACTGTCCCAGTCAGACTTTCAAGGTTAACAAATGTTAAATAAAATAAATAATTTGTACAGAAAGGACATATCTTTATTGAATTGGGAGCCACTTGGCTATTGAAAGGACAGAGCAGCAGTGTTCTCTTTGGGGTGCAAAGGTAATAAAATAGCAGATTGAACTGGCAGTGGTTTGTAAGGAACATTGTTTGCTTTGAGTGGAAGATGCTAAAAGGATAAGTCCATATTCAAGCTGGGGAAGTAATATACCTTCTGTTATGACTCTTATGCATTCCAGGGCTATTTTTAGTCTCATACTATACCACAATTTACAGCATGGTTGTCTTGTAAGTAACATATGTAACAAGAATACTATCAGTAAATGCTACTCCATTACAATAGTATGCTCCCTCCCTTTTTGAAAAAAGAATATTGTAAGGTAGGGGAAGTCAATCCCCATTATGAGATCAATAGCTCAAGATCATAGGAAGTTACTATGCTATTGTGCCTGAGGCCCTTATAAGCCTAGACAAGAGTTTTAGCCCCTGTTTAGACAAGTCAGCACCTGATGTCCCTGTCCAGCAGGGAGACGCGTGGAATCCCAGGGGTGTATTTTCTGTTCCCCATCCAGTTATCCAGGTTGTGTTTAAAAAGGGATAATGAGGTACTCTGATGGGGAGAGGGAGCCTTTTCCACAAAAGGAGAAGTTTCTGGTACACAGATCTGTCCTGCCAACAAGTCCAATTGATGTCACAGACCAGGTTGAAGTCACGCATGTGGGTTACTCGAGTGGAGCTTGACTTGCGGATATGCAGCAGTCCCATCGAGCTGGGGTCTGAGATTGCTTTGTATGCCAGACAGAGGTCATTTCTGAGTAGTCTGTATGAAACTGCGTAGAGGAACAGGGCTTTTAGCTTTTATCTGTGTAGGGTAGATGTTAGAGGCTCTGGATTCTCCTGGTGAGGAACCTCTGTAGTCTCTTAAGCTGCTGCATGTGCTTTGCGAGGTACATGCTGAAATGGGCATTGTACTGACTAATGGGTCTTATAAGTGAAGAATACAGGGATGTTATGACCTCCTTGTCCCTGAATGAGATGCCCTTATTTATGAGGTGGGCCATGTAGAAAGCTCTCCGTAGAATGGAAGTGACATGGTGGTCAAAAGTCAGGCTGCTATCAACCTGGATGCCCAAATACCTCACAACTGATTGCATGCTTAGGACATTGGCATTAATGTGATAATTTGTGGGGATGCCACTCTCCCCAAAGGGGATGATGATGCATTCTTTGGTGTTTAGCTTGAGATCATGTTTCTGGCACCAGTCATTTGTTTGGGTCAGACCCTCTTGGAGAATATCCACATCACTAGGGGAATTGATGACAGTGCCCAGCTTGCAAGTCATCTGCAAACTTGGTCAGCCGCAGACTACTGGTTTTGGCCTGCACCTCAGAAAAGTATATCCCAAATAACAGAGGCCTCAAAACCGATACCTGAGGTACGCTGCTCATTGCTGGTTTACTGCTTGAGGTGGGTTCCCCAATTTTGACTAGGTGGGTTCTATTAGTCAGCCCATTTGCTACTCATCTGGTAACATATGGATTGATGCCTAGATGAGAGAGTTTAGCTATTATGCCCAAGTGGGGAATAGTGTCTAAGGCTTTAGCCAGGTGAAGGAAGGCAGTGTGCACCACCTTCCCCTTGTCCATAGCTTTGGTGACTGTCTCAAAGAAGTCAACCAAATTTAACAAACATGACCCCCCCCCCCTTGATGAAGCCAAATTGTGTGGGATTGAGTGTTTGGAGGTTGCCAAAGTCCTTGTTAATGAGGTCCATGATAATCCATTCTGTGGCCTTGCAGATCAGGCTAGTTAGGCTGATGGGTCTAAAATTTCCCAGATCAGTGGATGCTCCATCTTTGTGCAAGGGGATGACAGTGGCTGTCCTCCACTCAACTGGGATGAAGCCAGTACTCGGGCTTTGGTTGAATATGGCACCTAATGGTGCTGCAAGTTCCTGACTGAGTTCATGTAGGATGCAGCCAGGGATGTTAGGTCCCCTGGAGGCTGTATTTTTTGCTTTTGAAATAATTTGTTTTTTGGCTAGGTTGCAGAGTTTATATTTAAGAAGGGTGTCAAGTTGTTTATTGCAATGGTAAAGTTTCCAGGTCTTGTCTCTTTGTTGCATAAGTTTTTTAGTATCTTTTGTTAGCCATGGGGAGGAGTTGGTTTTTATTCTTTTTGTTCTTGGTAGGGCTTGGGAGTTCAGGGTATCTAAGAAGGTTGAGTTGAATTATATGGTGTTGTCCCGAGGAAGGGTTTTTAGATTGTCCCAGTTTGTTTGTTTGTTTTGAGGGAAATAGAGAAAGTTGTGGGGTTAAAGTTTGTAAGGTTTCATGTGTGGATATATTGGTGTAGTTGAAGAATGTAGGAGGGTTGCTCGATGGATGAAAGCTGGCAGGTGGTCACTAATGGAGTCTGGTAAGATGCCTGTGTTTGAGATTTTATTTGGGTTAGGTTACTATTATCCAGTCAAGAGTGGAGCCTGGGGGGTTGCTTTTATTGGGTCTAGTAATAGAATTGGTAAGTTGAGTGAAATTAAATAGATAGATGTGGAGGGATTACTGGTATTGATTTTGTTCCGGTCTATGTTCACGTCCCCTAGTATGTAGGTCTCAAGCTTAATATTAGTTGAGGCCCATAGAAGAATTTAATCGAGTGTAGTGGCATTGTTTCCTCGGGGGATATAGAGGGCCATAATACAACTTCTTTTATAGTTATTCATTTTTAGTATTCCTATGACAAGTTCTGCTTTGTTGAACTGAGGAATGTGATTTTGGTAGGGAGTAATGGAGAGTAGGCTAGAGTAGATTAAGGCTACTCCTCCACCTTTTCTATTTAGGCGGTCATATCTGAGGGCTTGAAACCCAGGGGGTAGGATTTTAGAGTCAGAAATGTGGGGTTTTAGCCATGTCTCAGAGACAACTGCTATGTCTGGTAGGTTATGGTATAGCCAGGCATGGAAGTGGTGTGTTTTGTTTTTTAGACTCTGGGCATTAATGGTCAGTAGCTTGAGATATTTATGGTTGGTTATATTGCTTGTGTCTGGGGGGATTAAAACAAATTATAAAAGACAAAACATCATACTACATTAAACTCCAGTCTAACCACTCTAAAAATCCCAGACAATTCTGGAACTCCATCAGTTCTCTTCTGAACCTAGGTACCAAAAACAATTCTTGCCCTGACACCAGTAAATCCGACCCAGAAATAGCCACTCTACTCCTTCTGTACCAACTCTATAGCAAAACTCACCAAGACCAGCCCAAACTACAACCCCTCCCTTAACTTCAACCCCTGTTCCCTAGCCTTCTACCCAACCTTCCATCCCTAACGCTCCTCCCATATTTCATCTCAAACCCATCTCTACCTCATGCATAAAAAACTTCTCTCTAAACTAAAGCCATGCTGCAATGCCCCAGGCACTATCCCCTCACTCTTTCTAAAAATTGCCGCAGAAAGAATTGCCATCCCCATTAGCATTCTCATCAATAGATCCATACATTAATCTTGCGTCCCCAAACTGTGGTATGCAGCCTTTATCCTACCCTTCCACAAAGGGGGTAAAAATAATATCTCAGACTTCTGACCCATAGCCATTCTTTCCCCAATTTAAAAAATTATTGAAAACTGCATCCACCTCCAGCTCATGCCTTTCCTTACCAATAACCAACTCATCACCCAACACAACATGGTTTCCATCCTGGCCATAGCACAATAACTGCTCTTCTCTCTTTCCTAGATATTGTAAACCACACGTGATTCTGGAGAAATTGTATCCATAGTCCTAGATCTCTCCAAGGCTTTTGACAGTCTCCCATACCCATCTCCTGAGCCACCGTTCTAAGCTTACTCTCTCAGAACACCCTAACCTGGTTCAAAAGCTACCTTTCTGACAGATCTCAGGCCATGAAATGGAGACATGGCACCTCAACCTTCCTACCTACCCTCACTGGGGTACCCCAGGTATCCATACTCGGTCCAGTGCTTTTTAATATATTTATCAATGACTTCCATGCAGCTATTCCTAACACAAAGATCGTACAATATGCAGATGACTCAACATTAGTCTGCTCCACTTTTAACCTCCCAGAGCTCAAAACAAAAGCTCAAACTGACTTCTCGACCACTGAGAACTGGATGCTTCAAAACCACCTCTCTCTAAATGCCAACAAATCCAGAATTCTACTGTTCTCTCCCTCAAAATCCCTCCCTCTCTCGACAAAAACTTTCCAAATTTATCAGCCATGCCAACTCCACCATAGAAGTCATTCCTTTTGCTAAACTTCTTGATAGAACACCTAAAACTCGATACCCATATTCAGCAAAATATTAAGAAAACACATCAAAAACTTGGTATGCTGTACAGAAACTTCCACTTTCTCTCTACTTCTACAAGACAAACCCTCACCACTACCTACTTACTACCATCACTATTGTATGGTGCTTCCCTACTAACCAACCTATCTTCCTCTATTTCTTCCAAACTGTAAATCTGTTGTAACAAAATTTGCCACCAAATCCAAATACTCCTCCCACCACTGTACTACTCTCCGACTGCTAAATTGGCTAAAACTCCCCAACTACGTTGATTACCTCCAACTCACTACAGCCCACAAGCTAATATTTAAACCAACTAAATGCCCAACACTAACATATTACAATCATACACCCCACACAGAGCTCTAAGATCTGCCCAACAAAATCTAATCACTGTACACAAACCGATCCGTCCTGCTGATCATTTTCTCCTATCCTTTTCCTTAGCCAAAAAATGGAATTCTCTCCCTACTTCTCTAAGAATTTCTGAAAACTTTCAACACTTTAAAACTTAGCTCCATTCCTACCTCTCCTATAATTGGAAATGCAATTGCATTCTCCCTACCTAACCTACTAGTAGCTGTACTTTGTACTGATCTCCCTACCTAAATTACTAGTAACTCTACTCCATACTGATTTCCTGAACAACTGCCTCATTCTGAATATAATGTAATCTAACATCAATATCTTGAATGTATATGTTCATAGGTTCATACTAGACTATCTGCCCTAGGGCATTTATAAGCCTAGCCAGAATGTGTTCGGCTTTCGCCACCCATTTTAAATTTATTTTGCTATGCCCTTTTTCGAGGTTAGTATACTGTGCCTCTGTCTAACAGTGACACAAAAGTGTGATACTCTGGGTAAACCTATGATCTCCCATCCACTCATCAAGATTCCTCTTGAAGAGAGTCAATGAGGGACTCTGCCTAACCTAGACTGGGATTTTATTCCAGAGTGAAGGGGAGCCTCTGGGTTATGAATCTGTCCCTCCAGCATGTCCTATTTATTTCAGTGCTGAGGTTCAAGTCTCTCGAGCGCGTAGCTTGATGGGATTTGGATTTTCTGAGGTGCAGCATGTCCATTAATTCCGGGTTGGACACGGCTTTATATGTCAGGCACAGATCGCCTCTGAACAGGTGGTATGCCACTAAGTAGAGCTGGAGTTTCTTTAACCGGGCAGCATATGGCATCTGTTTGAGCCCTTTGATCCTCTTGGTGAGGTACTTTTGGGGTCTTTCCAGTTGCTGCAGGTGTCTGGTAAGGTACATCCCAAAAGGGGCATTGTACTCAATTATGGGCCTGATGAGGGATGAGTAAAGAGGCACGATGACCTCCCCTGATCTAGATGTGAATCCCTTCATGATTAGGTGGGCTATATAAAATGTTTTTCTAACCACTTTGGCCACATGGTTGTCAAATGAGAGATTGCTATCAACTTGGATCCCCAGGTCCCTAATTACTTCTTCTGTACTTAATGGATTACCACCTATGTGGTCATTTGTGGGCACTTTGTTTTTGCCAAAGGGGATGACTATACACTTTTCGGCATTTAGCTTGAGGCCATGGCTCTGGCACCAGTTGTCTGTTTCTATGAGGCCCTTTTGGAGGATGCTTGTGTCGGCTGGAGAGTCGATTATGGTGCCCAGTTTGCAGTCATCTGCGAACTTGGTCAGCCACAGTCCTTCCGTGTTGGCCTGTACCTCCGAGAAATATATACCGAACAAGAGAGGTCCCAGGACTGAGCCTTGTGGGACACCACTTGTAACTGGTTTGGAGTCTGACATGGCTCCAGCAATTCTAACCATGTGGGTTCTGTCCTTGAGCCAGTTTGCAATCCATCTAGTGACATAGGGGTTTATATTTAAGCTGGTGAGCTTATCTATAATGCCCGAGTGGAGTATTGTATCGAAGCCTTTTGCGAGGTCCAGGTAGGCTGTGTGGACCACCTTCCCCTTGTCAATGGCCTTGGTGACTGTTTCAAAGAAATCGACCAGGTTTAAGAGGCAGGATCTGCCCTTAACAAAGCTGAACTGGGTAGGATCCAGTGTCTGTAGGTCCCCAGTATCTTTATTTATGAGGTCCTTGATGATCCTTTCCATAGCTTTGCAGACCAAGCTAGTCAGGCTTATGGGGCGATAGTTTCCAGGATCTGTTGAGGCACCACCTTTATGGAGAGGGACCACTGTTGCTGTACGCCACTCTTTGGGCACATATCCTGTAGTAAGGCTGAGATTGAACAGTAGTTTTATGTTTGGGTTTAGCTTTTCTTGGAGTTCATGTAGGACGCAGCCCGGGACACCGTCTGGTCCCATTGATGCTGTGTTTTTTGCTTTGGAGAGGGTGGCTCTTACCTGAGCATCTGAGATGTCAGGGGGGCAGCACTCTGCTGGGATAGATATTTGCCCTTTTGGTGGGGGGGGGGAGAAGTTTGTGCTGAGCCTGTCGGCTAGGATGCTGGCAATGTCTGTGGATTCGGTGTATTTTTTGTCATTTTGGACTAATTCTGAGCATATCTGGGAATTACCCCCCAGGTTCCTAACATAACTAAAGAAAGCCTTGTGATTATCCTTAGTGTCCTGTGCAATTTTTCTCTCAAAGCTGGCCTTAGACAATTTTGAGTGTCCGTAGTTTTTTGCTAATACTGATCAGTGATGCCTTCCCTTTTTGGGATTTTGCTCTATCATTTAGTAGCTTCCTCCTTCTATTGTATAGTTTGTTTATGGCTGGGGTCCACCAGACAGGACGTCTGCCTTTGGAGGATTGGGTCTTGGTTTTATTTGGGATCGCATGATCCATGCATTCCTGAAGGTGTTCATAGAGTGCATTTATAAAGGATTCTGCTGTCTGGGCCGTATTTTCCACAGGCCCGGGGGCTTTGAAGGATTCCACCTCAGTTTTGAGGAGTGTGAAATTTGCTTTAGAGAAGTTTTTCACTGTGGTTTTCTGGGCAGGGGGTGGGGTCGGGATGTGAATATCCAGTGAGATTAGTTTATGGTCTGATCTTACCAGTGAGGGATACACTTCTTGTCTGGAGCAGAGAGTCCCCATGTTGGTGATGATCAGGTCCAGTATGTTTTCTCCTCTTGTGGGAGTGGTAACAAGTTGTTCCATAGCATTTGAGTTTATAAATTCTAGGAACCTTTGGGCTAGGGTGTTGGAGCTAGAGTAATGCTCCCAGTCTATGTTTGGGTAGTTGAAGTCGCCCAATATAATGGTGTTTGGAGAGACCTTCATATTTTCCAGTGTTCTCAGGTAGGCCGAGTGGGGTTCCTGGGTTTGGGAGGGTGGTCTGTAGCAGGCTATAAACTGGAAGGCAGTTTTACCCACTGTTAGTTGCACATGGATAGTCTCTGATGCTTCGTGCTTTGCCACCAACCTGGAGGTGTGGGTATCTTTGATGAATATCGATACTCCCCCTCCTTTTGTGGTTCGGTGCAAGTTTTGGGGCCGAAAAGCATGGTATGAGGTATAACCTGGTAGTGCTGGGGTGCTCTCAGGAGCCCTAAACCAGGATGTTCTTCATCTCACATTGCTGCAGTCCTTACACTTGGGTAGTCCGCTGTCCTCGGTCGGCCCGAATATCAAAGTATAAGGCTGACGTCGGTCAGGGCGCATTTGACTGACGTCAGGACGTCAGGGTACAAATGCACATGACCGATGTCATATCCCCAGTCTTTTTTGCCGCGTGGTCCGATGCAGAAGCAGCATTGCAAGTGCCGGTTGGCGTTCTGAGATTTTTCGATTTAGAAGTTTCAGACCGAGTTCAAAGTTGGCTAAGTACCCCGTTGGGGAATATTTTAGTTTTTTCTTGCCTCAAGTCATTTACCGGATGTCAGAAAAAGTCAATAATTGCATTTCTTGTGGGAAACAGATACCGCATAGAGATTATCATACTTTGTGTATTCCTTGCTTAGGGCCTGAGCACGACGTTGTTGGCTGTCGCTCTTGTGCTAGATTTAATAAATGCACTATAAAGAGAAGGTTGGATTGTGCAAGGTTAGTCTTTGGGAAGCGGTGCAACTATAAAATGCCGTCGGATGCTCCGACGCCCGCTTCTTCAAAGAAGCGCAAGGACAAGGCAGTTAAGCCTAGGCTAGAAGAGCCGTCTGTACCGGACGCCGGTTCTTTAGAGGTGTCGGTGGAGCCGGTGGCTCCACCGGAGGTTTCTTTGTCTTCCCAGGGTGAGACCTTATTATTGCAAGATGTGGCCTCTCAGGAGACAAGTCAGGCTGAGGGGGCTTCTCAGGTTGCTATACTCCCCTCCCTTCCTAAGGTGGCTAGGCCCTCTCCTTCTGTTTCAAAGACTTCTCCCAGGGGCAGGCCAGGTTTAGCTTCAGTTGGTGTTACCCCTAGCTCTTCTGGTACTGTGCCCAAGAAGCATATGCTTAAAATGGCAGAAGATTTGATTACTTTGATTAGGGGTTCTATGCCCCCTCCTGATAAGAGACCTAGGGTGGAGCCTGAGCTAGGGGGTTTTGAGCAGGCTTCAGATGTTTCAGAGTCTTCGGCTGAAGACTTGCAGGAGTACTCTCCTTATTCTGATTCTGATGTGGATGATTCTACTCCTTCTGCTACTCCTCCTGAGGATTTTTCTTTTCAGAAACTCTTCATTCTATGAGGGAGCATTTTAAGTGGGAAGGTCAGGACTTCTCTGATTCCAGGAAAAGGCTTAGGGAATTTCTGTTTTTACCCCAGCATAGGCCTTTGGCTATACCTCCTGTTTTGGATGTAGTGGAAGATGTTTTTACAGAGGCTTCTCTTAATCCTGATTCTTTGCCTCCTGCTCCTGTTAAGCCGGATAGGTATTACAGGGTGCCTGAAGCTCATAAGTATCTTTTTAAGAGTCCTAGGGCAGACCCAGAAACTGTTAGCCAGGGGCCTAAAGGTGTTAAGGCTTCTGTTAAAAATCCGGTTCCTGCAGACAAGGAGGCTAGGGCCTTGGATAGATGGGGTAAGAAAGTCTATACTTCTTCTACTCTTGCTATGAGAGCTCTGAATTGCCAGTTTCACATGTTGAAATACCAAAACTATCTCCTTTCACTATTGAAGTCTAAGGTTGATGCTCTGGCAGTAGGTATTGATTGTAATGAGTTGCAAGATTTAGTGCATGTTTCTGAACAGGTGGGTAAGCATTCTTTGCAATGTGGTTTTGATGCTGTACAGGCCTCGTCTAGGGTGGCTGCCACTGGGTCCGTTCTTCGCAGGCACGCCTGGCTGAGGGATCAGAATTTGTCTGAACATGTTAAAACAAGGATTTTAGATGCTCCTTTACAATCTGACGTGTTGTTTGGTCCTCCTGTTGAGACAGTTTTAAAGAAAATGGAAGACTAGGCTAAGTCTATGCAGACTGTTAAAGATTTTTTGCAGGTCCAGCCTCCAAAGTTTAGTAGAAATTGGCCTACTAAAGGGTGGACGTATCCTTCTTATGATTCCCAGTCTAGGGGTAGATCTAGACGTGGTAGGGGCAGAGCTCAGGGCTCTTTCAGGCCTAGAACAGGGAGTTCTCCTGCACAGGCTTCGGGTGAGGGCAGGGGTCAGTCCTTTCGTAAGCAGACCCAATGACCTACCTTTTCAGCTGCCAGAGCCTGCTCGTCTGGCAGCACCTTTGGGAGGAAGGTTGGCACTTTTCAAAGAAAATTGGAGTTTAATTACCCAGGACAGATGGGTATTGGATATCATACACCACGGCTACAGGTTTTATTTCCATACCTTGCCTCCTTTCAAAGGCATGCCAGACGTTCCTTCTCAACAAAAAATAGAGGCTCACAAACAGGTTTCTCTGTTGCTCCAACTAGGGGCCATACAGCCGGTCCCTCTGCCAGAAGTGGGCCTAGGATTTTATTCTCGCCTGTTCCTAGTACCAAAGAAGGGGAACACGTGGAGACCAATTTTGGATTTATCTATCCTCAACACTTATCTGGACATTCCCAAGTTCAAAATGTTGACGTTGCAGCAGCTTTTACCTCTGCTGGGCAAAGATCATTGGATGGTAACTTTGGATCTCAAGGAGGCTTACCTTCATGTTCCTATCAGACTCAGTTGCAGAAAGTATCTGCGTTTTCGAGCTGGGACTTCTCACTATCAGTTCTCTGCATTGCCCTTTGGCTTATCTACTGCCCAGAGTGTTCACGAAAGTTCTGGCTCCAGTGATAGCTTTCTTCAGACTGAAAGGAATACAGATCTATCCTTATTTGGACGACTGCCTAATTCTGGCTCAAGGAAGGGAAGAGCTTCTTCATCATTTGGAATATGTGATAGCAGTGCTAAGATGCCTAGGGTATTCTGTGAACGAAATAAAGTCCAGTTTAGTACCCTCTCAAGACATGTGCTTTCTGGGTGTGAGACTGAATACAGCATCCCAGATGGCCTTTTTAACCCCGGACAAACAAAAGAGTCTATCCCTTTACTTCCATCAACTATCTCATCAGTCCGGGCTGACTGCAAGGACAGTCTTTCAAGCCTTAGGGTTCATGGCATCTTGTATTCTGGTGCTTCCCAATGCCAAACTGCATATGAGGAAGCTACAATGGTATCTCAAAAATGTATGGACACAGCACTGCCAGGATCTAGACACTGTCATTCAAATAATACCTTGCATTCAGAAGGAATTTTTGTGGTGGGCTCAGGAATGTCACCTAAACAAGGGACTCTCTGTGACCCGGCCAGAGGTGAGTCAGATTTTAACGACAGATGCCTCAGACAAAGCTTGGGAGCTCATCTAAATGGAAAGTGGATACAAAACAAGTGGCCTGTCAGACTACAACATCTACATATCAACATGAAGGAGATGTTAGCAGTCCAGTTTGCATTAATAGCTTTCAAGGAATTCCTTCTTCCAGGACAGGTGTTGATTCTAACAGACAACACAACTGTCATGTGGTACATCAACAAGCAAGGGGAACGCATTCTTATCCTCTATGCAGGCAAGCAATGATTTTGTGGGAGACTGCTCTCAGTTTACAGCTCAATCTTCAGGCAAGGTTTCTGCCAGGAGCACAGAACTCCTTAGCAGATGTGTTGAGCAGACGAATTATGGATCCCCACGAGTGGAAATTGGATCCTCATGTATTTCAGAAATTGACAGTGTCATGGGAAACTCCAGACATAGATCTGTTCGCTTCTCCACTAAACCATCAGCTGCCAAAGTTTTGCACAAAAAGGTTTCATCCCACAGCTTGGAGAGTGGATGCTGTTTCTTTCAATCGGAGCAATCTTCATGTGTATGCCTTTCCACCTCTGCCTCTCCTCCCAAAGGTACTTCTAAAGGTCAGACAGGACAAGCCAAGGATGATTTTAATAGCTCCAGATTGTCCTCGACAGCACTGGTACCCATTACTAAGAAGTCTAGTACGGAAGCCTCCATGGCCTTTGCCTTCGATTCCACACCTGTTGTCACAGGAGGACAGCCATTTGCTCAATGTCAAGCTTCACTCTCTGCACCTGACAGCCTGGCATATTCTGTTTTGAACCATAGTGGGCCTCCACTTCCTCAGCAAGTTTTGAATGTTATTTTGGAAGCTACAAGGCCTAGTACAAGGAAAGTGTACGCGGATAAATGGAAGAGATTTTTATTTTGGAGTGCAGCAAAAGATTTTGATGTTTCTGGGCCTAATTTGAGTGTGGCTCTTCAATATCTTACTGAGTTACTGGACAAAGGTTTGTCTTTCTCTTCTATTAAGGTTCCTGCTGCAGCAATTTCGGCTCACTATGATTGTGACCCACCATTGTTTTCTCATCCTTTGTTCAAGCAATTTCTTAGAGGGGCAAAGAATATAAGACCCCCACGAAAAGCTCCTGCTCCTGCTTGGGATCTCAATTTTGTGTTGGAGAAACTCACTCTACAACCTTTTGAGCCTGCAGCTACTGCTGAGTTGAAATATTTATCATGGAAGACTGCTTTTTTATTGGGTATTACCTCTGCAAGAAGGGTGTCTGAATTACAGGCCCTTATGGCGGTTGAGCCTTTCTTGATTTTCCATAAGGATAGGGTATCATTACGTACTAATCCTTCCTTTATGCCTAAGGTGGTTTCTAGTGTGGCTTTAAACCAAACTATTCATTTGCCTACTTTTTATGCAAATCCCCAAAATAAAGGGGAAAAGATTTTGCACACGTTAGATGTTCACAGGCAGTTGCGTTATTATTTGGACAGAACTAAAGGGTTCAGGCAATCTCAGCAGTTGTTTGTTTCTTTTGCTTTGAGTTCTCAGGGCAAGCCTGTATCAAAACAAACTATTTCTAAGTGGATTGGGTTTTGCATTGCTTTCTGTTATTCCCATCATGGCAAGGAGGTTCCAGCTGGGATTAGGCCTCATTCCACTAGGGCTACTGCCACTTCCACAGCTTTTTTGAGAGGAGTGGCAACCAAGGATATTTTGGAGGCAGCTACTTGGAGTTCTGTGCATACTTTCTCTAGGCATTATCACCTGCCACTTTACTCTAAGTCCAGGGCTGGTTTTGCCACTGCTGTTTTGCAGGGCATTTTGGCGGCTCCTGCTTCCTTGTAGTTAGCCATCCTCCCTTACCTCTGCTTTGGGATTCTACCCAAGTGTAAGGACTGCAGCAATGTGAGATGAAGAACATAGTACAGTTTTGTACCTACCATAAATGTAGATGTTCGAAGATCCACATTGCTGCAGTCCAATTTACCCTCCCTCCTTCCTCTCTGTAGTTAGAGGTGGTTGTGTGGGTTGGGTTGTACATATTGTGTATATTGTATATATTGTACATATAGTTAGTGCAAGGGTGGTTGGTTGGTTGTTTGCTGTCTTTTGGTTTTGACCTTCATTTTTAGGGTCTTCTGACATCTGGGGCAAGAAAAGACTGAGGATATGACGTCGGTCATGCGCATTTGTACCCTGACGTCCTGACGTCAGTCAAATGCGCCCTGACCGACGTCAGCCTTATACTTTGATATTCGGGCCGACCGAGGACAGCGGACTACCCAAGTGTAAGGACTGCAGCAATGTGGATCTTCGAACATCTACATTTATGGTAGGTACAAAACTGTACTTTTCTGTCACTGCACAGATATCAATGTTCTCCATGCTAAGGAGAGTTTCGAGTGCGTGCATCTTGAAGTTTAGACTTCTGGCGTTGAGTAGCATTACTCTTAGTTTCTTATCCCTTGTGATACCTATGGAGGTGGGTTTGTCTTTTGAGCCTTGCCTAAAAAAGGCACTATGGGGGTAGCAAGAGCCTTTGCCAATATCCGAAAGCCCAGGGGTGACAGGTGCAAGCCGTCCCTAGCGAAGCATTGTGGCTTGTCGAGCATATCATCCCAAGCTGACAGGCATTGGATCCCCTTTGAATGACACCAGTACTTAAGCCAATTGTTGAAATTGATCATCTTGTCTTCATATTGTGGCATCATTCTTGGTGAGGGTAAGATGCTACTCAAGGTCAGGGTCATACTGGCCTGGGCTACATGCTCAGAGAGCTCCTCTGTCTTTTTTCATGTAGTCCAGGGAGGTACATCTCAGGTCATTCACACCAGCATGGACAATGACCGAGTCATATTTGTGCTTGCCTTGGAGTGACCTGAGTGCTTGTGTTATGTGGCGGATCCTAGCACCCGACAGGCTGCTCACTGTGACCTTCTCCTTGTTCAGCCTGGTGAGCGGGACGTCAGTGTGCCTGACGATAGTCACCTATTACAAGTGTATCAGGTGTGTTGTTTAGTCTTAAGGGCTGTGACTGTTCGGCACACTGGCTTTGTGAGATATGTGTTGCACGTGTTTTGTTTTGGGGTAGCGGTTGCTTGGGTGTCTGCTTTGGAGGTCTCTGCTGCTTAGGCAGATCTTTATTTAGAGCCTCCGAGTATGTTTTTGAGAGATTGTGTTTGGTTTGCTGTCGTGGTAGGTCTATGTGAGACTGGAATTGTAGTGAGTGTGGTTTCCTTCTCCTCCTGACTGGTTATGCCAGTACTGAGCTGAGAGAGCTTAGCCTCCAGTTTGGCTATATGGTTGCATCTCTCATGTGTTGGAATTTGTTGAGAGGAGGAGAGGGTTGTCTGTGTACATGAGGCAGTTGTAACATTGCCTCAAGATTCCCAGATTCACCAGCTGGACCGGAGAGGGGATTGACAACTGACCTTTGGACATGCTAGAATAATATTGGGAATTTCTTTATAATTGAAAACAAGGGCCAGTGAGGGTGTAGTGCTTTTAATTTTTAGTGCTGACTTATATAATTGCTTTAGTGAGCAAGTGCCAGGTAACTTAAGTGCAATGTGTTACAGGTAACTTAAATGCAAAAACGACAAACATTAACTTTCTTTCAAGTGAAACAAGGAAATAAGTACAGTAGGCAATGCAGATATCACTAGTGATCCACAGAAGTGCTGAGAAGCCGCGTATTAGGTGGAATTAGCGTTCCAGGGAAATAACAAGCAAACAAACAACAAGCATATAAACAAAGCTAGATTCAGCAGGCCTGGATCTAGTCTATGCTACAGCAAACAAGGTGTAACAATTTCAGTAAGATACAGTTCAAATATTCAGGCACTATAAACCTTTAACCAGAAATTCCCAGCTCAGAAGGGCAGAGTCCAGCCTCTTCTCCCACAAGAGTGCAGACCACGAACCTTCTTAATGTAAAATAACTGGCCTGAAGCCCAAGTGCTTAAACCAGAACTAATACACTTTAAGAATAACAAACACTGGGCTCTCAGTCAGCAGTTCCCAACTTAGAAGGATGAAAGCTACCTGTCCTGCCACCACAGTGCATGCCACAAACCTTCCTAATGTAAAACAACTGGTCTGAAGCCCAAGTGCTTAATCCAAAAGACTTAGAATGATAGCTACACTTTAATCAAGTTACTACCAAGCAGTAATAAATACAATTGAATACTTTAGAGATGGTAAATGGTTTACTTTCTGCCTTTTATTCTCCCCTTTCTGGGAATGACTCTCATTACTGCCATCATACAATTTTAGATGCTGTTCAACTAAAGAACAACTTGTCTCATTTAAAATGTAATGTATGTTCTCCAACTATTTCTATTATACAACTGCCTCTCTCTGAATATGCAAATATCATGAATGTATACATTGTAAATAATTTACTTTCCACCTTTTATTCTCCCCTTTCTGGGAAGAATTTTCTTTACTGCCATCATACAGTTTTTAGATGCTATATAACCAATGTCTCTAATCTGTTATGTAATGTATGTTCTTCAATTTTGCTGTTATACTTTGCTTAGTTTTACTATGTAATATGGAGCTTTTCTCCCCGGGCCTTCACTGAAAATGGGCTTCTTGAGCCCAGTGGACCTCCCCTGTCATCAAACTGGAAATAAATTAAATGACCTGTTCCCTAAAGATAAGGGGAGTGGGTCACATGCTGGGGATGTCCTGATTTATTGATGTGGGTACAGAGGGGTGAAGTTTTCATTGAATCTGTAAGCCAACATGTTGGCTATATCTATGGCATTTGTGTATGTGGTGTCCTTGGTCACCAATTCTGAGAAGATCTGGGTGCTTCCTTTGAGGCTGGGACATATGTGCATATGTGAAGAAAGGCTTAAGATGGTCTCTAGTAGATGTGGCCAATGTGGACTCAGATTACTTTGGAGGATTTCACTAGTGGTCTTGTTTGCTTGTTCAGGCTAAGGAGAGAGTACTTCCAATTGGGCATCTGCTCCTTCTTGGTCCTGGACAGCATTTTTTTTCTTTTTGTTAGTTTATTGCAGATTTCAACCAGACAGGTTTACTCTTCCTTGCAGAAGATGATTTTGTCCTGTTGGGTATTCCTGATTCCATGTATCTATATAAATGCTCGTATAGTACTTTGGTGTAGATTTGGACATTGATGCCAGTTTATACCATCCCTCAGAAGTTTGTAATCAGCTTTGGAGAATTTTTTTTTTGTTTGACCCGCACTAGATGGGGGTCGGGGGAGATGGTGACTTCGAAAGTGACTGTTTTATGGTCTGATCTTATCAGAGAGGATGATACTGTAAGGATGCTGCAGTGGTTACTCCTTTTAGTTAATACCAAGTCCAAGATATTATCACCTCTTGTGGGGGTACCAACTAGCTATTCCAAGGTGTTTGCATTAACAAAATCTAGGAATCTCTGGGCATTTGTGTTTTGGCAAGAGTAGTTCTTCCAATCTATGTTTGGATAGTTAGTCACCCAAGGTTAAGGTAAAGAGTTGAATCTTCTTGATAGATTCAAAGAGGTCCAGATAGGCAGAGTGGGCATCTTGAGTCAAATTTGGGGCCAGCAGATAGCTATGATTAGAATAGGAGTCTTGTCAAGGGTTAACTGCACCTGGAGTGTCTCACTTGAGTCGTAGTGTTTGACCAGCCTGGAGGTGTGTATGTCTTTAATATATATTGAAACTCTACCTCCTTTAGCTTTGCTACCCACAAGTTTGGGGTCTGAATGTGTATGTTAGGATGAGTAACCAGGTAAGGCCAGGGAGCTCTCCGCAGCTTTGAACCAGGTTTCTGTGACTGCAGAAATGTCAGCGTCTTCCAGGGTTAAAAATGCTTTTAGTGAGTGCAGTTTCATGTTTAAATTCCAAGTGTTGAGCAGCATGGCCTTTAATTTGCATTTTGTTGAAATTTTTGTTGGTAGTTTTGACCTCATTTTGCTTAAAAAAAAAACAAAAAAAAACAAACAAAAAAAAAAAAAACAAAAAAAACAAAAAACAAAGGCACTATGGGGAGGCAAGAGCCTTTGCCTGAAGCCCAAGTTAGACAGATTCAGGCCATCTCTGGAAAAGCATCATGGTCTGTCAATCATAGCTTTGTAGGCTGTCAGGTACTGGACTCCCTTGGAATGACACCAGAAACTAAGCCAATTGTTAGTCATTTTCTGTTTGTATTGAGGCATCATTCTGGGTGATGGTAAAGTGCATTTTAAGGCAAAGGACATACCTGCCTAGGACACACATTCAGTGAGCTCAGTCATGTCTCTCTTTATCCAGTCCAGTGAGGTACGTCTCAAGTTGTTCACACCAGCATGGACTATGACAGAGTCATTACAGTGCCTGTTGTTGAAAGACTTGAGTGCATGTATAATATGGCAAACTCTAGCACCTGACAAATAACTGGGACTTTCACCTTATCCAGCATGGTGAGAGGCACATCTGTGCATCTCACAATGGAGTCTCCTATGACTAATATGTTGAGTTTATGGTTAAGCCTTAGTGGCTGAGACTCCAGTTGTGTGCACTGTGTGTGGTATGTGGTGTGGAGGGTTGTGGAGTTTGCATGTGTTTTTGCCTCTGAGGTCTCCTTTGTTTGGATATGTTTTTGTTGAGAACCTCTGCATATGTGGGTGTGTGTTGTGTAGGCGTGGTTGAGGTGTAGTGATAGTGTTGACAACTTTCTCAGTGCCAGATATACTGGTTTGTGAGGGAGAGAGCATAGACTCTAGGTTGCATCTCTCACAAATTGTGTTCCTAGGTGGAAGTAGTAGATGGTTGTCCATGTACACGAGGCAGTTGCTCAGGATGCCAATATCAACTAGACAGGCAGGAAACACTAGAAAATTGTCCATCCATATTTGTCAGAATCTGAGGGAGAGATGCCAGGGAGAGCTAAAGGGGTAGACCTAAAGCCCAAGTTCTTAAACCAAAACTAAGGCTTAGAATAACACAATTTCAACAGGCAATAAACAAGCAGTAATGAACACAGCAGAAAAGATGCAATTGAATCGTTTAGAGAACATGCAGCAGAAAAAAGCAAGATGAAGTAATAGAGTAGGAGGAGGGAACACACACACAATAAAAACAGCTGAATTAAGTATTTTAAGTGGAAAGGGAGAAAAGAGGAACAGAAGATAATTTCAAGGTTAAGAAAATAATGGGGATGGCCTTCCCAAATGATCTCTCTGTATTAGGTAAAATAAGCTAATGAGACAGGACTGGGTGGAGTGTCCCAGATCAAATTTATAGTAGGGGTGGGCAACTGCAAAAGCCACCAATTTTAAGAATACAATAGTTCAGGAGAAAATTCAGAGGTCAAGCAAATATAAAACTGTAGATACAGATAAGTAATAATTCAGTCAAGCAAATAAGTAAAAACAGCAGTTCTGTTATGAATCACTGAAACAGAACAAGTTAAAAAATATACTTATCAGCTAGGTATTTCCAGAATGTTTAAGAAGCAATCAGTCAGGCACAGTGGAGCATCTGTCAAGATGAGCACAAAGTCACACAAAGATAATTCTTTTATACCAACAAGATAAAAGACCCTTCCAAAATCAAGCCCTAAAGCAATCAGATAAACACAAAAGCTGTTTGACCAGTAGTTCCACTCTGGAATGAGTTCACTTCAAAGCTGCCCCAGAGTGTGTAAAAGACCCCCCACCCCCATGTGAAACTGGTTGGCTTATGCTGATATGCTGTGACAAGTGCCTTGGAACAGAAGTAAAAATTTCACCAAAAATCAGGAAACAAAATTCAGATTTTTACTTTAGAAATCAGTGATTTAGTTCATAATTTTTGTCTAGCAGTTATCTAAACACTTAGAACAAATTGTCAATAAAAATTATTGGGAAAACGAAGGTGGAGCACTTTCCCCACTAACTGTAATCTCTGACACTCCCAGAACTGTAGCCATGCCTTTGTCATTCACTTTTGATCTTAATGCAGTCAAAGAGATTTGTGAAGAATGATTGGAGTATTTTTCATGGTTATCCTGAGGTCTCAAAATTTCTTGGTGCTGAACCTTTATTTACCAGTAAGAAAAGCTCTGTCCTGAATGAATATTTGAGAAAAATTATGCATGCCTGCTAAGCAAGGTAAAAAGCAAAACATTATTGAGCTTAATGTATTAATGAAATACCTTCATTTTCTTATGTGGTGACCAAAGAATGTTACAAATCACATGGCAGAGAACATTTATTTGTGTTAGTCAGTATTCAGGATGCAATGCCTTCTACATAGACCGAACAATGAACAAGCTAAGAAATTGCATCTATGAGAACCTTTTTGTGATGCAGTCTAAACATGGTAAAAATATACTTTTTTTAAATACATTAAGATATTTGGAAGGCACAAGAGGTTTTAGTTTTTGATCTTGTTTAAATGTTATTAGGCATCAAAGGATATGATACTGAAAACTACCTAGATAAAACAAGATTTTCCTTGGTAGATACTGTCTGATGCATACCAATCTGTTGGCATAAGTTCTGACGTCAATTTTAAAGTGGCTTGAACTCTAGGCAGCTGAAACATTAACTGGAATATACACAATGTATTTAAGACTGTATAGTAGTGTTTATTATGTTATATGATTCATTACTGGTTTTAGATTGCATGACTCAATGATTTACTATTTGTTACACCACTAATTAATTTACCTTAGTCTGATGAAGTCTTGATTGATGAGAAAGACACAACCACTAACTGTAGTAATGAGTGTCTTGCATCTTCATACAGTCACTTAGAGTTGTTTTCCTTGTTTCCTACTTTTGTTTGTAAATGTTTAGGGTGTTCCTGTTTGGTCAAATTTTACTTTAGTGTTACTGCAGTACTAGCAACATAAATCTAATTAACTGTTTCCAACACAATTGCTAGAATTCTTCTGTGATATAAGTAGCTAACATCAAACATAAGTAATGGTTGCACCTGCAAATGGTGCTGCATCCTGATTGGACTGGACTGATCAAGTGATCTTGTAGCATAGACTTAATGTTTCACTGAGTTTTCCAAATCCCTAAAGCAGGCATCATGAATAAATGGTGGTGATTTCTGATTTGATTATAAAGACCATGTACATCACTTTGAGATGTGTACAAACAGTACCATTCTTTGTCAACGAGATAAATTTCACTATACCCACTGTTTCCCCATGTTTGCCACTGTCATTAATATGTTGATAGAACAAGCTAGAAATTTAGAGAATTTTGCTGGGTAGTCTGTGCCAGTCAGCATTTTTCTAAATGAAATGCTCCATTGTTGCCACTCTCATCTCGGAAGAATCAGTGACATCAAATTATTTACTTCTGTAGTATGCTATACCGACAGCTTTCTTCATATGGATGGTTGTGCAGTCACACTCCCCATGTAACAAATGCACAGACTGCAAATCATAAACTGCTGGAAAGCTGGACTGGGGTGAGAAGAGCATCTGCAAGTATACTGTTGTCTCTGGGAGCCTTGTCCGGGTCAGTGTGTGTTGCACCATCTTTCATAGTTTTTTTTTTTTTTGTTAAGGACTGGAATTGACAGAAAAAAAAATTGGTAAATACATTGTTGTCATTCAGACCACGATTCAGTCAATGTTATACCAAGGAGCTCTATTGCTTGTCACTAACCAGTTGATCAAAATTCTATCACTGAAAGCTGAAAGGCATCTTTTATTATGATAGACTTGGAGAAGGTTAGTGTTGCATTTTTCTCAGTTTTCTGTTCTGTGAGTTTGATCGATCCCTGAGATGATATCTACAGCTATCTCTTCCTGTGTAGATAAATATAAAATATATAAATATTATATATCTATATCTAATCATATATCTATATCTGCACTTATCCCTCTGTAAGTATGTGTATCTCTCTCGCTATATATATATATATATATATATATATATATATACATATATATACGTACATACACACACACATATACATATACAAATCACACACATTATATATTGATAAGAAAAACAGAAATAAATATAGACAGAGATGGATATAATACACACATTTGTTTTATATATATATGTATATATACATATATATATATATATATATATATATATATATATATATATATATATATATATAGATATATATGTGTGTGTATGTGTGTATATATATATATATATATATATATATATATATATATATATATATATATATATGTATGTGTATATGTATATATGTGTGTGTATGTGTGTATATATATATATATATATATATATATATATATATATATATATATATGTGTATATATATATATATATATATATATATATATATATATATATATGTGTATATATATATATATATATATATATATATATACATGGTATAAAAAGTGTACACACCCCTTTTAAAATGCCAGGTTTTGTGATATCAAAACATAGACCACAATAAATCATTTAAAAACTTTTTCCACCTTTAATGTGACCTATAGACCTGTGCAATTCAATTGAAAAACAAACAAATCTGTTAGGGGAAAAAAATATAAAAAATAAAAAACAATAATAAGCTGGTTGCATAAGTGTGTATACCCTTAAACTAATACTATGTTGAAGCACCTTTGGATTTAATTACAGCATTCAGTCTTCTTGGGTAGGAGTTTATCAGCATGGCACATCTTGACTTGGCAGTATTTGCCCACTCTTCCTTGCAAAAGTGCTCCAAATCTGTTAGATTGCAAAGGCATCTTTTGTGCATAGCCCTCCTCAGGTCTCACCGCACAGATTTTCTATTGGATTTAGGTCTGGGCTCTGGCTGGGTCATTCCAAAATTTAAATTTTTTCTGGTCAGGCCATTCTTTTGTTGATTTGGATGTATGCGTGGGGTCATTGTCATGTTGAAAGGTGAAATTCCTCTTCAGCTTTCTAGCAGACACCTGAAGGCTTTGGGCCAAAAGTGACTGGTATTTGGAACTGTTCATAATTCCCTCCACCTTGACTAAAGCCCCAGTTCCAGTTGAAGAAAAGCAACCCAAAGCATACTTCACCATGGGGATGGTGTTCTTTTGGTGATACATTGTTGGTTTTGTGCCAGATGTACCTTTTGGAATTCTGGCCAAAAAACCTTGGTGTCATCAGACCATAACACATTTTCCCACATGCTTTTGGGAGACTTGATGTATTGTTTTCTAAATTTTAGCCGGGCCTGGAAGTTTTTCTGTGTAAGAAAAAGCTTCCATCTTGCAAACCTACTCCATAGCCCATTCACATGGAGAAATGCGGTAGATTGTTGTCGCATGTAGTACACAACCAGTACTTGACAGAAATTCCTGCATCTCTTTCAGTGTTGCTGTAGGTCTCTGTGCAGCCTCCGTGACCAGTTTTCGTCATGTCTTTTCATCAATTTTGCAGGGATGTCCAGTTCTTTTCAACATCACTGTTGTCCCATATTTTCTCCACTTTTTTGATGATTGTCCTCACTTTCTCCCATGGTATATCCATTGCTGTGGAAATTTTTTGTACCCTTCTCCTGATACCTTTCAACAATGAGATCCCTTTGATGCTTTGTAAGCTCTCTGTGAACCATGGCTTTTGCTGTAGCAGGCAAATGAGTAAATGTCAGGAAAATCCTTCTAGGACAACTGATCTTTATTTGGGGTTAATCAGAGTCTCTTTAATTGATGGCAGGTGTGTCCCCAAGATGACTGAATGCTATAATTAAATCAAAAGGTGCTTCAATAACGTATTAGTTTAAGGGTGTGCACACTTATGCAGCCAGCTTATTGTACGTTTATTTTTTTCTATTTTTCCCCCCAACAATTTTGTTTGTTTTTCAATTGAATTGTACAGGTTACAAGTCACATTAAAGGTGAGAAAAGTTTTGAAATGATTTATTGTGGTCTCATTTTTATATATCATAAAAATCTGGCATTTTAACAGGGGTGTATATACTTTTTATATCCACTGTAGATAATTTTATATGTATATATATATATATATATATATGTGTGTGTGTGTGTGTGTGTGTATATATATATATATATATATATATATATATATATATATATATATACACACACACACATACACACGTGTATATATTACACACTAATATATATATATATATATATAGATGAATACATATAGAGATAAACATATAGTTTGATGGTGGGGATTTTTTTTTCTATTAAACAATGGTTTTGTATTTGGCACTTTGGGAACACTGCTGTCAGCCTCCCAGGTTTAGCTGTGTTTGAATAATCATGTCAATTAAATAAGATATGTCTAGTCACAGTATACAATGAAACTACCTTAAATAATGTCCTTGTGTGCCATATAATTGAGAAAACATGTCCGTCTTAAAAAAAGACGTGCAAATGGCCATTGCAGCTTTTATGCAATTTGCCTGTGTGTAGCTGCCTATCTGTAAGTCAACAACCTGCACTGCATCTTTAAAGGTGGCCTTCACATGAATTATGCTGCTTACCTGGAATCAGTTACAGATGTTTGAAAGTGAATTACTCAAAGGTTTCCAAGGTTTGAAAGTGCATTCATTAAGCCATACCCTGCATTTATATTATTTTACTCTCTAGTTCTACAGTCAAGCAATGAAGAAAAGAAAGTAGATCTGGTTGTAGTAGCCTGTATAAAGACTGTTTAATTTTCAAGTCCACCTAAAAATGCTGAAAACATTGTCACATTACCTAGTTAGTGTTTGAACATGCATGATTATATTATTACAAGTGTCACGTGCATTACTGGCTTTGGATTAGCTGGCGTTACTTAGGCCTGAGCTAAACAAATACAGTACTTCTTCTTCACAGAGCCCTCTGCTGAGGTGATAATGAATGTTAGCCGATGTCGACGTTTCATTGTCGTGTTGTCCAGAGCTTACTTAGAACAAGAGTGGTGCACCACAAACTTCAGGTAAAGAAAAAAAAAGTATTGCAAATTCATATCTGTAGATGCATTAATATGTTTTTCTAATAATAGTAATATCTTATCTTTTATATATTATTTTGTATGTTTGTTTATTTATTTTTCTATCTTTCCATCCTTCCATAATTTACACTTCTGCTGGTTTTAATCAAGAGCTCATTTGAATATTTTGTGTTACAGCAGATTGACAAAACAGTATTTCAAATATAACCTTGTACATGGGAAAACAGCATGACAATTCTAAGAGTACCTGTGGATTTAGAAGAGTATCACCTTTGTACTGGTCTACAATTCCTAAGTGACAAGAACAAAACCTTATATTATTTCTTGAATAATATTTCCTGATATCAGCTTTCATTATTTGTTTACCTTGTGTATTTTTTACTAAGTGATGAGGTGGGATGATCTGAGAACCCATTTTTAGACATCATTATTGAATTATAACTTGTGGCATAGGTAAATGTTTATATAGAAGTAATTATACCATATTAAGTTCATATTTACAAGCATTGTACATCACATGTATTGTGATATAGCACATAATCTAAGCAGCATTACATTATTGAAATACTGCCTTCTCTTAAATCTTATTCCTCCTCCAAAACATTTTTCTGCATGTACTGTTACCACAATTTCTATTTTTTCTATCTAATTTACTCCTACCCTTTTCTAAAGATCCCACTTCCTGTTCTCCATCTCAGTTACAGTATTCACAACTTCAGGTTTAGATTTTGATTTCCATTTTCTAGTAATTGCTTTTTTGGTAGCCACGAGAATTAAACTTAACAAGACCTTGCTATGTCTAGGCACTTCAGAGCCTTTATTCCAGCTCAAAAAATCATTTCCTAAGTTACAACCATTTGCTCACCCAGTATTACCGACAAGAGTACTCTGTAGGGAATTTTTAATGTCTGCCACTTCATTATATTCCTAAAGCATATGTTCCCATTCACCTCTTTCTTCCTTGTCATGCCTCCAATATTTGCCATCTACCTGAGGAAAAATTCTTTGGAGTCTGCTTGGGGGTATAAAAGTATCTAGGAAAACACTTACAGACAAAAGTTCTAAATCTTTTAGATTTGTTGCGTATTCAGGAGCCGCAAATATTCCCTCCCATTGTTTTTGTAAACTGAATATACTATCTCTCTTCCCAATCTTTTATGACCTCTTCTGATTGATTACTATAGTTATCATGCAGTATTTTATCTGTCCTACTAATTATCCCTTTTTACCAGCAGCTTCTGTTCTGGATTCAGTTAAAAAATCAGCCAGTACAGATATTTTATTTAGGATCTCCCTATCCCTTTCTCTTGTCTGCACTCTGATATCAGTCCCTGATAGGGAAGGCAACCACTACCCTGCATTCCAAAAGTCGTCTTGGCCTCTTCACATTCTATTACCTTTCCCTCTCTAAATATTTGTTCCAGATACCTTTGCTCCTTTGCCATCTCTCTCCAGTAAATTCCAGCCCCAGTTCAAAGGTTCGTAGGTGTGTACTAGGCTAATGGCCCTGGACCCTTTACAAGCCTAGCCCATAGAAGTGTCCAGGCATCGTGCCTTCCAATGTTGTTCCCATTGCCTCTATCAAGTAGAGCCACTGGAGTGAACTTTCTATAACCCATCCACTCATCAACATCTTTGTTGAAGAGGGACAGCGAGGTGCTCTGTTTGACATGTATGGGAATTCTTTTCCAGAGCATGGGCAGTCTCTGGGTGAGGAACCTGTTCCTGCAGCATGTTCTGTTGATTGTGGTAATGAGGTTGAGGTCTCTGGAACATGTGGTGCAGAGGGATTTATTTACATATAGCATTTCTAACAGAACTGGGTCAGACATGTCTTTGTAAGTCAAGCAGAGATCACTTCTAAGTAGGTGATATGAGACAGAGAATAGCTGGAGTCTTTTGAGTCTGTCCATGTAGGACATGTGTTTAATGTCTAGGATCCTTTTTATGAGGTACTTCTGTGGCTTCTCCAGCTGTTGCAGGTGTCTAGTGAGGTACATGCCAAACGGGGCATTATACTCAATGATTGGTCTAATGAGGGAAGAGTAGAGAGAGACTATGACCTCTTTCTTCCTGGATGCAAAACCCTTGGTAATGAGATGTGCCACATGGAAGGACTTTCTGACCACAGTGGCAATGTGGTGGTCGAAGGAGAGGTTGCTGTCACCCTGCATCCCCAGATCTCTTATAACACCTTCAGTGTTCAGTGGGCTCCCATCCATGTGGTAATTAGTGGGAGCTGAGTTTTTACCAAAGAGGATGACGCATTTTTGGGGTGTTAAGTTTAAGGCCATGGTTTCAACACCAGTTATTGGTTTCAGTAAGGTCTTTCTGTAGGGTGTCTGCATCACTTGAGGAATTAATAATGTCTCCCAGCTTCAGTCATCTGTGAACTTGGTCAGCCAGAGTCCCTTTGTGTTGGCCTAGACTTATGAGAAGTAGATGGCGAACAGGAGGGGACTCAGGAGCGATCCCTGTGGGACACCACTCATGACTGGTTGGCAGTCTGACTTAAGAGTCCACTACTTTCACACTGTGTGTTCTGTGAGCCAATTTGCAACACAGCTAGTGATGTAGGAGTTGATGCCTAGTTTGGTGTGTTTATCAATTATTCCCGAGTGAGGAATGGTATTAAAGGCCTTGGCCGGATCGAGGTAGACTGTATGCACTGCCTTACCTTCATCCAAAGCCATGGTAACTGACTCAAAGAAGTCAACCAGATTGAGCAGGCATAATCTCCCTTGCACAAAGCCAATTTGCATGGGGTCTACAGTCTGGAGATTTCTTATATCTTTAATCAGGCCCATGATGATGCGCTCCATAGCTTTATATATCAGACTTGTCAGGCTAATGGGGCGATAATTCCCAGGGTCTGTAGTCACTCCCCCTTTATGGAGGGGGGATGACTGTAGCAATGCGGCATTTGGTAGGGACAAAGCCTGAAATGAGGTTGATTGAACAGGGCACACAGTTGTGGTGACAGTTCACTTTGTACTTGATGTAGAACATAGCCAGGGATATTATCGGGTCCCATGGAAGCTGTACTCTTGGCTTTGGACAGAACAGCTTTAACCTGTGCTGCAGTAATGCTGGGTGCCTGGCATTCTTCTGGTACTGTGATTGGTCCTTTGTGGGGGAGAGAGGGGTAAAGTTGGCATTGAATCTGTCGGCCAGTATGTTGGCAGTATCTGTTGGCTCAGTATAGGAGGTACCATTGTGCAGTAACTTAAAGAAAATCTGGGTATTGCTATGGTGGTTCTTGATGTAACTATAGAAGGCTTTGTGATTGTTTTTTGTGTCTGCCACAATTCTGCCTTCATAGTTGGCTGTGGAGGATTTGATGAGGGATCTTAACTTTTTGTTGAGGCTAATAAGGGAGTTTTTCCAGTCTTGGGACTTCACCTTTTTCTGCAACAATTTCTTCCTTTTGTTGTAGGGTTTATTATTGGCAGGGGATCACCAGATTGGCTTCTTTTTTTTGGAGGAGAGAGTCTTGGTTCTGTTTGGTATGGCTAGTTCCATGCATTTATGTACATGTTTGTACAGTGCATTGGTGTATGATTTGGCAGTCATGCAGCTATTTTCCATTGGCATAGTGCCATGAAGTTAGCCACATCTGTTTTTAAGAGCCCAAAGTCAGCTTTGGAGAAGTTTTTCAAGGTGGTGCCTTTGCGGGGGATGTGAGTGAGATGTAGATTTCCTTGATGATTAGTTTATGGTTGGATCTGACCAGGGAGGGATTGACTTGTTGTAGAGCAACAGTCACCCATGTTAGTAATAACCACGTCAAGGATGTTGCTGCTTCTTGTAGGCATCAGAATGAGCTGGTTCAAGGCATTGGAATTGATGAATTCCATGAAGCGTTGGGCCATTGTATTGGTGCTTGAGCAGTTTTCCCAGTTGATGGAGGGGTAGTTGAAGTCCCTAGTATGAGTGTTGGATCTTGATAGATTCCAGGGTGCTTAGGAACGTGGACTGAGACTCTAAGGACATGGTTGGAGACCTGTAGCAGGCTATGACCTGGATCGCCGTCTTACCCAATGTTAGTTGTACCTGAAGTATCTCAGATGCGTTATGCTGGGCTTCTAGTTTGGAGGTGTGCATATCCTTTATGAATATGGAGACATCACTGCCTTTGGTGCTTCAGTCCATGTTTTAGGGCAAAAAGGTATAGAATGAGTTATTGCCTGGTAGCACAGGGGTGCTTTCTGCGTCTTTATACCATTTCTCCATTACAGCACAAATGTTGATGTTCTCCATTTTGAGGAGTGCTTTGAGTAAGTGCATCTTGAGAGACTTCTAGCATTGAGCAGCATGACCCTTGGATTGCATTTATTTATAGCTGTTACGGTGGTAATTTAGTCTTTGGAATACCTCCTAAAAAGGCACTATAGGGGTGCCAAGAGCCTTAGCCAGTACCTGGAAACCCAGGGGTAAGCGATGCAGGCCATCTTTGGCAAAAGCATCGAAGTCTGTCAGTCGTGTCATCCCAAACAGATACTGGATCCCCTTAGAATGACATCAGAAACTTAGCCAATTGTTGAAGTCAATAAATTTTTGTCTGTACTGCGGTATCATTCTGGGTGATGGTAGGATACTGCTCAGGTCTAGGGTCGTACCTGCATGAGTCACATAATCCTAGAGCTCCACTGTCTCTCTTCATGCAGTCCAGGAAGGTGCATCTCAGGTCATTCACACCCACATGGACAGTGACAGAGTCATACTTGTGCTTATTGTGGAGTGACCTAAGTGCGTGTTGTCGGAGTCTGGCACCTCATAGCTGTTACCCTCTCCTTATTCAACCTAGTGAGTGGGACATGTGTGTGCCTCACTATTGAGTCACCTATGATTAGTGTATTGGGCAAGGTATTTAGCCTTAGGGTCTTTGGTTGACGGGCACACTGTGGAGGTGAGAGCTGTGTGTTCTGTGTTGGGGTGGTTGAGTGTGTTTCTGTCTTGGAGGTCTCTGTTGTTTGGGTAAATTTCTATTGAGAGCCTCCGTGAAGGTGGTTGTGTGGGTTTGTGTTTTTATGTGAGAGCTGTGACAGTGGGTGTTCTGGAGGGCTATGTGTTCCATGTGGTGTGGTGCAGGTGTTGACTTCCTCTTGACTAGCTAGTCTGGTCTTGGCTGGAGAGTCCATAGCTTCCAATTTGGTAATACAATTGCATCTCTCACAAGTCTGAGTCTTGGGAGGTAAGAAGAGAGGGTTGTCTGTGTACATGAGGCAGTTGCTACACTGCCTCAGAAAGCCCAAGAGCACCAGGTTAATAGGACAAAGCACAGAGAACTGCCCTTTAATTATGCCAGGTGGGGTGATCGTAACTACTAAGTACTGGAGCTATTTCCATGAAGAATAACTAGTGCTGATGGCACTTAGGTGTGCTACAATAATTGCTACAAAAACCTGTTGCAGTTCAAAGCAATTAAGCTATCTGAAGTACAAGAGAGAGAGAACTAGCAAGATCTGTGGGAAAAACTGAAGAGCAGACTTTCTGGCACCAGTAATAGCTTACCTCAGCGCCACTGTGCCAAGCTTAAGCAAGTGCAAACTTGAACTTTTAAACCAGAAAGTTAAAAGGGATAGAAAAACTGCCCAAACGGCCAATAAACTACAATTTCTGGGCCAGAAACCATTCCTCTTGTGGTAGATAGGCTGCCTAGTGCTTACCACTCCCACTGATAAGTTAGAAGGCTTCACTCCAATGCAGAAAGGCTTGGGGGTGCGCAGAAGTTTACAGTCCTGGATACAGCAGATCTGTATCTGGACAAGACTATAAGCAACGGATGAAATCAATGTTAGATGATACCAGCTTCTATCAAAAAATAAATACTAACATAGTTGATAGGATTATATCTAATGTGTACACCAGTTTAGACGTTATGTTGAAGGAAGGCAAAATCAATGAGGAATTGTTTAAATACTTCACACATCCTACTATACCTACCATTCAAGGAATCCCCAAGATACATAAAGACGGTGAATGTCCACCCATGAGACCTATCGTTGCTGGTAGAGGGTGGATCACCGAGCCCATATCTTTAACTTGGAATCTTTACTAAGACCTATAGTTAACAAGTATGATTACATACTAAGGGATACAAAACAGTTTTTAATCAAATTGTATGAGAAAATGTTAGAAATTCAACATAAGCATGATATACATGATAGATTATTAGTCACCTTTGACGTCCAGTCTCTCTTCACAGTGATCCCAAATCAAGATGGACTCATCAGACTGAACAGACGGTTAATGAAGGACGGTACTTATTCTGCAGGTAGAATAGAGGGTGATATGCAAGTTAATGGAAATAGTACTAACGAATAACATCTTCATGTTCAATGGTCAAACTTACATACAAAAGGATGACGTAGCTATGGGCACCTCATGTGCCAATAGCTACGCCAACTTAATTATGGCTGATTGGGAGGATGTATCCCTATTTCAGCTTGATATATTTAGGAAATATGCTCTGTGCTATACCAGATTTGTTGATGACCTCTTTTTGATTTGGGGTGGTACAGAGGAGGAACTAAGTGGCTTGGAATTTGAAATGAACCTGGCAACTGACTTTTTAAAATTTTCTATGACTAAATCGAGACAAGTCATACCCTACTTAGATGTGTACATAGAGAAGATACCTGATGGTAGCCTGAACACAGGGGTATTTAGGAAAAAATGTTACAGAAACACATTACTCCACCGCAGCAGCATGCATCCAGGCCACATATTCAATAATATTATGAGGAGCCAAGTGATGAGAGCCTCTAGATTGAATTCTGATTATACAGGATTTCTGAGTGAGTTAGATGACTTACGGGCTAAATTTTTAGACTGCTCATACACAGAAGAAGAAATTGAAGGAAATTGTAGCGGGATAGATACCCTAAGGGAAGGTAGAGCACATCCTTACTTTGCTATGCCACACGTTGACACATTGAGTTCAGGATATTTACCTGATAACAGTAATGAATACTTTTGAATCCCTATATATTTTACCCAAGACGTAAATAGTATTAAGTACATTTATAAGAAACATTGGGATATCCTATTGACAGATGCAGCCATTTCTAATGTGATAGGTGACACCCCCAAATTTACATATAAAAACAAAATGAACCTTCATAAGATGTTATGTGGTCCAAATAGGATAGATAGAGGAGCACCTGTTAGTGACAATATCAACATAACTAAGAAATGTCATAAATGCAATCAATGCAAATACATAAGAGTCTAATGTTTTTACGCATCCAAGTACCAAACAAGAATATACATTTACGTCACCAGCCACATGTGATTCTGTACATGTTATATATTTGGCTACATGCGTATACTGTCCTGCGTTCTACGTAGGAAAGACAGACAGAAAACTAAAAGAGAGAATCAGGGAGCATGTATACAAAATTAAGGTACAATGTTTATCCAATGCACTGGCCAAACATATCTCGAACACCTCGAATGAACACAGTTTTGTTTTTCAAGTAATAGATCTGAATAGACCTAGTAATAGAAGAGGTGATGTGTGTAATAAAACAGAACAAACAGAGGTGAAATGGATTGTTAGACTGAGGGCTGATAGGAGCCCCGGCCTGAATGATAGGGTTTCAAGTCAAGCCCATACTCAAAGGCAAACCTATCCATTGAACCCAGATATTCAGACCCTTTGACTACATGGTTCTAGCAGCACCCATTACATTTCTAGTAGCTTTGCCTACACATTCTTTCCATTTACCCTATACCTCTGGCATAGGATCATCTATTCACTCATTTAGTCCCACCTCCTGACCTCCAATATTAGGTTCCCAGTCCAATTTACACTCACACTCATTCCCTGCCCCATACCCCCCCCCCTCCATATTTATAACAGTCATGCATTTGCAATAGGTTCTGGATGCTGGAAGGTGGATAAGGACATCTGCTTCATGTTTTCAGTTGTGTATACAACGTTGGATTCAGTGCTTTGCATTTTTGACAACTAGTGAACTAGGACTTTCTAATGCAGCTACTGAGCGCAAGTTTTAAACTACAAATGTAGATCTCATGTATATTTTATTTGATAATAGGTAAAGAGCTGTACTAGTTGTTGCATGTAGAAATAGCGTTATCATTTTGTCATACCTACTATAATACTAGGAACTTCAATTTTACAGCGCCGGAATGGTGCAGACAATGTCCTGCATTTTAATGTATTTTAATGTACTTTGATGTCAACAGTTTTAGAGCTGCGCTAGTTGAAGTATGTGCAAACAGCATTTGTAATTTGCCATACCCAGCAAGAATGTTAGGTGATTTATTTCTGTAGTGCTCAAAAGTTTTAAGAAAATGTTTTGTATCTTTAATATATTGTAGTTTGAACAGGATGTGACATCATTATGTCTGTCACATCCTCTATAAATGTTTGTGAATGTTTTTTAAAAAATTTGTATAACGGCTTGAAGAAGACCTTGTCGAAAGCGCTTGCCGGATGTTTTAATAAACCGATTCTTTTACTTTCACCTCACTGAACGCTTGGATTATTGATTCTGTGTGATTTACAAGTTATTGTTCGGTGGAGTTGACTGGTGTTGCTGGAAGTTCCCAACAGTGCTGAATAGCAAGTAGTGACTTTTGTAGCTGATATTATTGAACTCAAACAGCATATGCTGTTGTGCCTAGCAAGCAGTCACGTTGAATACTAATGGACTTTGTGTATCCAGATTTCTGCATCTCCGTGCAACAGTTTTGACTTGAACAATTGGACTTGGTCTTTTTTTTAAAAGACCCGTTGCTCCTACTACTCTTTGAACTGCCTGGGTATCTTTCTTCCACACTGCTCTCATTTCAGCCTGCAAATCCTGATATTTTATGACTGTGTCTCTGTACGCAAGACACTGTAATCACTGGTTGTAGCAATTGTAATGATCAATACTACCTTTGTCTTCTTTTCATGGACCATTATATCTGTTTTTCTCACATCCGTCTTTTGAACTGTTGGTAATGGATGATCCCATGTGTTGTAGACTTCAACATTTTCTAGGATGCTTTTGTGACTCATGTTTCCAGTGTTTTTCATCTACTTCAGTACCATAATGTTTTCCCAATCCCCAGTGCAACAGTCTAGCCACAATATTATGCCTTTCAGTATATAGTCCCTCTGCCGCAAGTATGTCACAACTAGCAACAAGGTGTGTGACTGTTTCCAACTCTGTTTTGCAAAACCTACATTTGTCTGTTTCTCCCATATGTTCAATGGACTTTGTAAACCAACATGCATATAGCTCACTATCTTGGGCCACCAATATTAACCTTTCATCTTTTGGTTTGAATTTGCTTCTTCTTAACCATTTCTGCATTCGATCCTGATCAACATAAGGTTCTCCCTGGAGTTTTTTGTACTTGCAACTATATTTATGCATTTTCCACATTTCTTGCCTTCTCGTGTGATCCTTCACCTTATATTCTTTCATTTGTTATTGGGCACATTCAGTTGCCTGATTTTTATCTACATCTAGTTTGATTTCCATTCCCGCTTAATGCCAATATGCTCCTGTTAGAATAAGAAGGGAAGTCATCTTAGATTTATTCTCCTCATGTTCCCAAACTTTTATTATGTTTGGGTCTTGCGAGGTCAAGCAGATGGGTATGCAATCTATACATGTAATCAATTTCAAGGAGGCCCATACCTCTTTCAGAACGGGGAATATATAATCTTGGTATGCACTGATTTTTATAACTCATTTGATGAGCATGAAGCATCCTTCTTGTTTTCCTATCACCTTTTGGGGCCAGTCAATCACTCCAAAACTGTACGTTAGGACAGGAAGAGCAAATTGTTTTATAGCTTGGAGTTTGTTCTAGATGCCAATGCTGTTTTCAATATTAATTTTAGTCTTTTAAGATATTCCTTTTTAAATTTTTATTTGCATTTGTTCATATTTTATTCTTGATCCTTCAACTCCCAAATATTTTTATATTCCCTCTTGCTCAAGTTCTTTTATATCACATTCCTGTCCCAAGCTGATGTTTTCTTGGTGCTGCAGCTTTCCTGTTTTAAAGGCTGCTTTTGCACATTTATCAAGATCAAATAACATTCTTATATCATCTGAAAATGTTTTGACTACTTGCAGTTGTGCTTTCAGTTCCTCATCTGATGAGCTATACAGTTTTAAATCGTTGACAAAGAGAAGATGAAAAGTCATTGCACTTTCTTGCCTTCTGGAAGCCAAATTATAGCCATGACCTAATCTGTTAAGCAGGCAGCTTAATGGGTTAAGGGCAAGGCAAAAAAGCAATGGTGAAAGTCACCCTGGAATATCCCTCTTTGGATTTTTATCCCTGGAATAATAATTTGTCCTTTATCATGGCTTAACTGCTAAGTGGTTTGTCACGGTTTCAAGGTCACTGTGATGTAGTTTCAGTGTAGGGTGTATCTTGTACATTTTAAGCACTCTTTTACCCATGGATGGGGGATGCTCTCAAATGCTTTTTGTAGTCTATCCATGGCTTATTTAGATTCTTCCCCTATTTACATTTCTCCACTTTGACTTTAACAAATGATCCATTACCCTTTTGTTCTATTGCCATAATTGAGTTTTCTTCTAAATGACTTTAAACTCTGCTGAAATCAATTCTTGTGTATAGTTTATATGTCGTTGGAAGGCAAGTTATTGGTCTGTAGTTTTTAGGATAGCTTGCAGGTTCACTCTTAAGTAGGAGCATTGTTTTTCCAATTGTTAGCCAGGCTGGTGTCTGTTAGGGGGTGCACATATAAATAGTTCTTACTCCTCTCTAAATCTTCACACAAAGATGTTAATTCTTTTAGCCAGAAGTTAGGTACTGCATCTGGGCCTGGCGTTTTTCAGTTAGAGGCTTTTCTTAACTTAGTTTCAATCTCTCTGGCCATTACTTCATCTTATTTCATATCCTGTACATTTGAACTCTTATTCGTTGTTTTACTAGTCTACATTTAGCATCCGTGTTACATTCCACAGGATCTTCATAAATATTTCTCCAAAATGTATTTTTTTTGTGGTCTTTCAAGCCCTTTTATCTTGTTTACCAGTTGTCTATAAAACGTTTTTTGGGGTCATCAAAAGTTCTTATTTTGTACCTTTCTTTCATATTTATCTGTGTATCATTTAAGTTTTTCTGCCTGTGGTGATATTTTTGTTTGTGATAGTGCATAATAAATCCTGATCTGTTGTAATACTGCACATTGCTTTTATCATGTCTATCTTTGAGTATTTTTGTTGATGTGTTCCCTCTTCTGTACTCTAACAGTGACATTTCTTGTCTTAATTGCTTTTAAGTACTCTGTTATTCATGAATGTGGGATACTGTCAAATGTTTTTTTGTGGGCAGTCCATGCCATACTTAGATTCTTCCCCTTTTTACAGTTCTTCACTATGACTTTAACAACAAATGATCCTTTGTTCCATATGATTTTCTTTTATTGCCCTTTTGTTCTATTGCCATAATTGAGTTTTCTTCTAAGTGACTGTAAACTCTTTCAGCATCAATTCCAGTATATAGTTTATACCTCGTCAGAAGTCAAGTTATTGGTCTATAATTTTAGGATAGCTTGCAGGTTCATTCTTAAGTAGGAGCATTGTTTTCCTGTTAGCCAGGTTGGTGTCTGTGCGGGGTGTGCATATACATCTTACGTTTGGCTAAATCTTCCTGCAAAGATGTTAACACTTTTAGCCAGAAATTAGGTACTGCATCTGGGCCTGGGGATTTCAATTTAGAGCCTTTTCTTAACTTATTGTATTTATTTTTATTATACATTTATTTTACTGGGAAAGTCCAACTTGGAATGAAGCTAATTTTCAGCAGAGACCCAGGAGAAATGCTCCAGATGCATGTCTTTGTAATGTGGAAGGTAACCGGTGTACCTGGAGAAAAACCCACAAAACTTTGTTTTATTCTCTGTGGCTGTTACTTCATCCCATTTCATGTCTTGTACCTTTGAACTTCTTATTCTTTCTTACTTCTTACATCCATTTAGCATCTTTATGTTCCACAGTATCTTCATAAATATTTCTCCTGAAGGTATCTCTTTCTTCTTTATTTGGTGGTCTTTCAGTTCCTTTAAACTTGTTTCCCAATTCTCGATACATCTCTTTGGGTCATCAATAAATTGCTTATTTTGTACTTTTCATTCATATTTATCTGTGTATCTTATAAGTTTTTTTACCTGTTCTGATATTTTTAGTTGATTATTTGCGGTGGTGCATGATAAATCCTGATCCATTTTATTACTGTGCATTTTTTTTTCACAGCTATCTTTGTGAGTATATTTGTTGATCAGTTCCCTTTTCTATACTCTTCTAACAGTGGCACTTCTTGTCATAATTGCATTATAGTCTTCTCTATTTGATACTTCCATGATGGTATTTGATTTTTCCCCTTCCTTTCACTTACTACCATGCGTTCCTGTGGTAGAATTTTATCTGTTATTGGTTTAGTTGCACAGTAATATATCCGGTTTACTTCAGTTACATCGCATGGATCTCTATGGACAGCTCTGATTACTGTGTTCATTTGTTTTATTAGACTTATAACTCTTTAGGTGTTATTAACCTTCTGCAGTCTATTTCTTTCATTGATCTTAATATGTGTACCATTCTCTGTTAAATCAAGCAGCTCTTAGCTCATTTTCTTCTAAACTGAGGGCACATATTTTGTTCTCCATTTCCTGTGGGCATTGTATAGAAAGTTGTATAGCATCTTTCTGTGGCACATTATCTTCAATTTCATCTTGTCATCCATTGCTCTGTCATATGGGAACTCACTAGCCTATCACTCCTCCTGATTGTGTCAGAGTTGCCATGGTTTCCTGTTCCTTCCCTTGCTGCCCAGCTTCAAGTGAATGTTTATAATGGTTTCCTTTGTAAGGCTCCAAAATATCTTCATATGGCAACTAACCAGTTGCTTCCTTTTCCACTGATTTCTCCTTAATTTAAATGTCTTTTGCTGTATCCTGCTGTGGTGCTTTTGGAGTTAGATTTTCTACACTGAGTACCTCACTTCTCAGGTATTCCATAACCTCAGTTTCTATTTCTTTAACTTCTACATTACTAATCATCTTCTACTTTTCCTCTGTCTTATTTTTTTGTATTGTAAAGTTTTCCATGTCTGGATTCCTTTGCCTGTATTTGTCTTCAAATGTCTTTGGTGCTGCTCTTTTTATATTGATTAGTTTTTCTTTCTCCTTTGCATAAGTATTACATTGTATTAAATCTCTTTTTCTTTCCCTTGTCCATATTTCTTGACTGTTACTTTTCTTAATGATCTGTATCCAAAATCCCATTCTTTCCTTATTTCTTGAATTACCCACATTTTATCATCACTTTACACTTTGAACTGCAGAATTCTGCATGTGTTATATATAAGAACCATAACTGTGTAGCTTTAAAATAGCTCTTCAAATCAGGTAATCTTAAACCTTTTTCTACTAGAAAGATCAACTTATGCCACTTGATTTTTGCCATCTTCCCCTCCCAAATAAAATTCTTCAACTCTTTAATTACTATCCACAACTTCCCCTCTGACTGATAAAAATATGCCTCAGTTGCATAAAACTAAAAGAACTAAAAATGTTTTTATTGCTTGTATCTTGCTATCCATGTCCATAGCCAAGAGATTCCAGTTTCTTATTTTTTGTTTTATCTTTTGTTTAGTCTCTTCCCACATGTCCTTAGCTGTCATAGCAGAATCCTTTTTAATCCATATACTTAAATACTTCATTGTTTTCATGTCCCCATAAATATGGGCATTGCTGAATTAAATCAGTGGGTGTCTGAGAACCCATTTTAGTCGTGGCCTGAGTCAAAGGTATAATAACTTTCTTGGTAAAAAGATATATTACAAAAACAACCATTCAGGTAGATGACTCTGTAAAGAAATGAATTATTTCAGTTTAAAATTTTTGACTGCAATATTAAGTTACAGTAAGTATCATGAAGTAAGATAGAAAGTGATAAGATGCTACCTAAAGACAGGCAGAACAATATTTTAAGACCACTGATGCATAGAAACAATGAAACATAAAATGGAAGAGTGAATGATGAGTTCCTGAAGAAACATTGAGTGCCATAGGTTAACCCGTTATGTAACATTATCAGTTCTCTTCAGAATTGCAGATTTACAGCCAATGACTCTAATTTGAAAAGAAAATAATGGATGCAGTTTTTAAAAATAAGAATTCCTTCAAAAAACATTACTGCACAATTTAGACTTATTTTCCTATTATCAAAATATATAAAAAATATGCATTAGGGTTTAATATGTAACTATACATCTTTTCTAAGTCAATTAGTAATATATTCTTAGTTACAATATTTAGGCAAAATATAAAGACTAAAAAATGAATAAATTGCAGCAATGAAAAGAATACTGACAGATAAGACTTAAGCAGAATAAAATAACGATTGACAAAACATGAAAATAGCATTTTGTATAAAATTTATTAGTTTTATATCTTTTAACTGAGCATAAAATCATGTCTTGCATAAACTGATGCAAACTAGATATTAAAACATTACTGAAGAATAATAAAGAAAAAACATAACACAAAATTCTCTAGGACAAAGTTATATGCAGAAAAATACTTAACAATAGCAAGATAAAGTGAAAACTGAAATGTTGCCAAGAAGAAGATGTTGGTGAAAAACCCATGAACCAAAATGGAGATCAGGGTTAATTATTTATTTGTCATTTCTTAACCAGGTTAGTCCAGCTGGGCCAAAGGCCCATTTTTTGTGGAGATGCAAGGAGAAAAGCTCCAAGATAACTAAAAAGAAAAATGCAGTACATAATAAGCATAAAATCAGAGTCAAGAATATTACAAAGCAATATACATTCATTGATCTTATTTACAGTAACAGAGTTATAAGACAAATAGAGAAATAGCAGAGTACAGTAACAGGAGTTAGAGGACAAACTAAATACAGAAATACAAAACTGAGTAAGAACACTATTTGTTTCATGCTAATATTTTATAGAATTACAGCAATAAGAGACAGGAAAGGTAAGAAAATGTGAGAAATGTGTTGCAACTAGAGGGAGTATAAATCTTGAAGGCAGATAGAGAGTAGTAAGTGGTGTAGAGGGGTGGGGTATTAAGTAATTCCTGGAAAGGACAGGAGCTGGAATTAAGAAGGTAGTTTTTACTTTCACTTCTAAAACAGGTTGTGCAACTGATGTTGCCAATATTTGGTGGAAGGTTGTTCCAGGCTTGGGACACTGTGCCTTTATATACAAGTTTAACAATGGTTTTGCTGGCTTTATAAATATTGAGAAGGAGTTGATCAGATCTGCGTAAAGCTTGAGAGGGGGTGTAGTGGGATATGAGAGAGGAGAGAGCAGGACATGCTGAGGGTTTAAGTAAGGTGCGAGTGACATGCAGCTGGGTAAGAAGAAGAAGCAGGGGGATCTCAAGTTATTGCAGCTGTTTTTGGGCAAGACATTGATGGGATTAATATGGTTGATTACTGGAAAATTGAGCAATGTTATAAGTTTGTTCGAATTTGGTTATTAGGGTAGATTGTAGGGATGTGAACATAGGAGAGATGTATAGAAGACAAGGTCTGAGGAAAGACTGAGCAAGAGATGGTTTGGAATTAGAGGAAATGGATTTTTGATTTCTGTAGAGACTACCCTTTTTTGATTAGCTTTTTTAATACAGTGCTGAATATGGAGGTCAATTTTTAATCGGTCATCAATTGATTCCTGGATGTTTAGTATGACAATCTGCTTTGATAGGGGTATTGTCATGAGAGGAGAAAATGTGGTTTTATGGTGGGAGAGAGATTTAAGGAGGAAAATAAGTTTGGTTTTTGGGGGGTTTAGGATGAGCTGGTTATCAGTTAGCCATTGCTCAATGTTGGGAAATGTGTTTTGTGTGACTGAGTGGAGTTGAGAGATGTCATCAGAGCAAGAGATAAGTGTAGAGTTATCTGCATATTGTAGCAGGGAGGTGGAGGGGGACAGGAAGAATGGAGGTTGTGAAGATGTTAAAAAGAAGAGGCCCCAGAACAGAGCCCTGGGGCACACCAGTTTGGATGGATAAGAAAGGGAAGCAGGAAGAAAGCCATCTAACTGACTGAAACCTATTTGAAAGGTAACTAGAGAACTGGAGAATAGCAGAGGAGGAGAGTTTGAGTTTAGCTAGTTTAGTTAGTAGTTTAGAATGAGAGACAGTGTCCAAAGCTTTTGAGAGGTCCAGGAAAAGACATGACACTAGTAGGTTTTTGTCTCTGGCGTTTGCAACAGTATGTGTAAAAGAAATAAGGGCAGTGGCTGTGCTATGGTTGGGCCTGAAACCATGTCGGGTAGGGGTCAGGAGGTTTTTGTCAAGTAGATAATTGAGCAGGTGTTTATGTATGCATTTTTCTAGAATTTTGGAGAGTGAGGAGAGAAGAGCTATGGGTCTGTAATTTGATTAGGTCAGTGGCGTTACCTCCTTTGTGCAATGGTATGGTGTAGAAAGATTTCCAAATGTTGGGGACAGTAGATTCTTGGATTGACCTATTTGAGTATAGAGACATGGTAGGCTATTGAAGGAGCTGCAAGCTTAAGAAAGCGGGGTGGGAGGTAGTCAACAGATGGGGAATATGGTTTCAGTTTTAGTAGCAGAAATTTTATGTAAGTGTTGGGAACAGGATTTAGGGAAAATGAGGTTGTATTTGTGGTGTTGGGAGCAATGATTGGAAGATTTTTACTTTGATCTTTTTAAGTTAGTTTGCATATTGATTTAATGAAATGAGTTTAGTAGAGTGGCAGTTTCTTGAAGTATTGTTGGGGTAGGGGTCAGGGGTAGTGGGTCTTCCAGGATGTAGGATCTTTTTATGGTGGACCAGAAGTTTTTAGGGTTAGAGTTGAGTGGGCTAGGCCTCATAGTAGGAGTTTTTTTTTATCTGTGTTGATATGCTTTTTTTGAGATTTCTGATTTATTTATATTTTTGAAGTACCACAGTAGATTTAGTTTTTAGCCGATGCTTCAAGGTGTTATCCCAGTTTTTCATAAGCATGAGGGTGTCCTTAGAGAGCCATGGGGTATGGATTGCTTTAATCCTAACTTTACTTAGAGAAGCCAAGGTGTTTAAAACATTTGGGAAAGTATGATTGAAATTTAGAACTGCATCATTGAGAGGAAGGTATTTGAGTCTGGACCAGTTTATAGATGTGAGACAGTAATTGAATGTTTGGACATCGAAGGAGAAGAGGTTACTGTGGTCTGTGTAGAGATGGGCCTTGGGTATATGTAGTGTGTGTCTATATACAAATATGGGGGGATGGTCACTCAGGGAGTTGGGGAGAGTGCCTGGGTTTTGGTATAGGTTTGGATCAGAGGTAAGGATCAAGTCAATGGTGGAACTGTTATTTTTATTATGGTGAGTGGGTGTCATAATGAGTTGGTTGAAACTGTTTAGATCTGGGGAGGTGGTTGAGATTTTTTGCCAATCAATGTTGACTTCTCTGTGGATAATAGTTTTGTAAGAGATGCGGAGCGAGATCCAGGAGAGGATAGTTTCTAAAACAGGAATATTATTTCCTGATGTAATATAGATGGCTGCAATAGCAAATTTCTTTTGTGTGTTTAAGTGACAGTTTAGGATAAGTAGTTCAGCTGGGTGGAAGTTTGGGAAAGCTGTTTGTAGGGGGGATGAGTTTTTGTTGCTTTGTATACATTGTGGCTACTCCTCCCCCTTTTTTTTGGTGGTCCTACCTAGCCAGTAAATATTGTAGTAGGGGGTAAGATTTTAGTGTTAGAGATATGTGGTTTTAGCCAAGTTTCGGATAGGGTTAGGATATGTGAGGAGTGATGGGGAATCCAAGACTGTAAGTCTATAATTTTATTAAGTAGACTTTGTAGGTTAATTGTGTAGATAGTGAGCTGTTTGGTAGCAGATGGGTTGGAAGGAAATTGGAGACTAGTGGATGAAAGTTTAGTGGTAAAATGAGTAGGGGTGGGGGACATCAAGTGGGAAAGGGAGTGCCAGGATTGGGTAAATGTTCCCATGGAGTAGTAGGGTTGAAGGTGGGGTGGGTTTGAAAGGATAGTTGTAGTTGAGTAATTTGTATTTGAGTTTGTGATGTAGGAAATAGTGTTAATATTTTGAGTTTCAGTAGTTGTGTACTGGAGTTGTTACACAGGGAATGAGATATTAAGTAAGGAAGGTGAGTGTCTTTATTAAATAAGGGATGTGTGTGTAGGGGAGGGCTGGAGTTAATTTAGTTCAACATGATAGGAGGTTAGGAATGAGAAAAAGAAAATTAAGGGGCTTATGAGGTAAAGTAGAAACATGATTGAGGTGGGAGTTATGAGGAGAGGATGTGAGCTGGTAAAGAATTAGTAGGGAGGTTGGTGATTGTTGGAAGGTGGAGGTGTAATGGTTGAGGGGGGATTTAAAGTTAGGGTGGAGAAAATTGAGTGGGTGGTGGGTGTGGCTATGCTAAATTGTTGAGAGTATAAGTTTGAAGAAATAAGGGGTGGGGGGGGAGCACAATGAGCCCAAGCGTAGTGAGGGCAAATGGAGTGGGCAGAAACACTGGAAAACAAGAAGCAATCAGTAAGTCCTGTAAGGTAGGAGAGTTTGTTTTTTAACCATCCCAGAGTGTGAAGGACAAAAAAAATTTTACAAGATTGTATTTCTGCTAGTGTGACAGAAAGATCTATGCACTTGGATAGTGTCGGGGAAAATAATCCGTAAAGGGCAAGGTTTTTGATTGTCTATGCGGGAAAGGGAGAAACAAAAATAAAAAATAAATTTAAACCACACAGCTATTGTCCGTAGTGAAGTATGCAACCATTGCACTTGTTTTATAACCAGTACTATATATTAAAAGAATGGGCGTATATATAATGTTATAAATGGTGAACATACACTTCTTTTCTTATGGAATGTAACTCATCAGTTTTAAGATGTTCTTCATCTCACATTGCTGCAGTCCTTACATATGGGTAGTCCGCTGTCCTCGGTCGGCCCGAATATCAAAGTATTAGGCTGACGTCGGTCAAGGCGCTTAAGACTGACATCAGGACGTCAGGGTACAAATGCGCATGACCGACGTCATATCCTCAGTCTTTTTTGCCGCATGGTCCGATGCAGAAGCAGCGTTGCAAGTGCCGTTCGGCGTTCTGAAATTTTTCGAATTCGGAGTTTCAGACCGAGTCAAAGTTGGCTAAGTACCCGTTGGGAATATTTTAGTTTTTTCTTGCCTCAGTGGTTTACCGGATGTCAGAAAAAGTGAATAACTGTATTTCTTGTGGGAAGCAGATACCGCATAGGGATTATCATTCTTTGTGTATTCCTTGTTTGGGGCCTGAGCACGACGTTGTTGGGTGTCGCTTTTGTGCTAGGTTCAATAAGCGCACTATTAAGCGAAGGTTAGATTGTGCTAGGTTGGTCTTCGGGAAGCGGTGCAATTATAATATGCCGTCGGATTCTCCGGTGCCCGTTTCTTCGAAGAAGCGCAAAGACAAAGCAGCTAAACCCAGGCAAGAAGAGTCGTCCGTACCGGACGCCGGTTCTTTAGAGGCATCAGTGGAACCGGTGGTTCCGACGGAGGCTTCTCTGGAGTCCCAGGGGGAGACTTTGATATTGCAGGATGTGGCCTCTCAGGAGGCAGGCCAGGCTGAAGGGGCTTCTCAGGTTACTGTACTCCCCTCCCTTCCTAGGGTGGTTAAGCCCTCTCCTTCTGTTTCCAAGGCTTCTCCCAGAGGCAGGCCAGGTTTAGCTTCTGTTGGTGTCACTCCTAGTTCAGCAGGGTCTGTGCCCAAGAAGCACATGCTTAAAATGGCAGAAGATTTAATTACTTTGATTAGAGGTTCTTTGCCCCCTCCTGATAAGAGGCCTAGGGTGGAGCCAGAGTTGGGGAGTTTTGAGCAGGCTTCGGATGTTTCAGAGTCTTCGGCTGAAGACTTGCAGGAGTACTCTCCTTATTCTGATTCTGATGCAGATGATTCGACTCCTTCTGCTTCTCCTCCAGAGGATTTTTCTTTTTCAGAGACTCTTCATTCCATGAGGGAACATTTTAAGTGGGAAGGTCAGGACTTCTCTGATTCCAGGAAAAGGCTTAGGGAATTTTTGCTTTTGCCCCAGCATAGGCCCTTGGCTATACCCCCTGTTCTGGATGTTGTGGAAGATGTGTTTGCAGAGGAGTCACTTAATCCTGATTCTTTGCCTCCTGCTCCTGTTAAACCGGATAGGTATTACAGGGTGCCTGAGGCTCATAAATATCTTTATAAGAGTCCTAGGGCAGACCCAGAAACTGTTAGTCAGGGACCTAAGGGTGTCAAGGCCTCTGTTGTAAAAAATCCGGTTCCTCCAGATAGAGGCCAGAGCTTTGGATAGATGGGGAAAGAAAGTCTATACTTCTTCCACCTTAGCTATGAGGGCTTTGAATTGCCAGTTTCACATGTTGAAATATCAAAACTATCTTCTTTCTCAATTGAAGTCTAAGGTAGATGCTCTGGCAGAAGGCATTGAGTGTAAAGAATTGCAAGATTTGGTGCATGTCTCTGAACAAGTGGGTAAGCATTCTTTACAATGTGGTTTTGATGCTGTACAGGCCTCGTCTAGGGTGGCTGCCACTGGTTCAGTTCTTCGCAGGCACGCCTGGCTGAGGGATCAGAATTTATCTGACCATGTTAAGACAAGGATTTTGGATGCTCCTTTACAGTCTGATGTGTTGTTTGGTTCGCCTGTGGAGTCAGTCTTGAAGAAAATGGAAGACAAGGCTAAGTCTATGCAGGCTGTTAAAGATTTTTTGCAAGTTCAGCCTCCAAAGTTTAGTAGGAATTGGCCTGCTAAGGGTGGACGTATCCTTCTTATGATTCTCAGTCTAGGGGTAGATCTAGACGTGGTAGGGGTAGAGCTCAGAGTTCCTTCAGACCTAGAACAGGGAGTTCACCTGCACAATCTTCGGGTGAGGGCAGGGGCCAGTCCTTTCGTAAACAGGCCCAATGACCTACCTTTTCAGCTGCCAGATCCTTCTTGCCTGGCAGCACCTTTGGGAGGAAGGTTGGCACTCTTCAAGGAAAATTGGAGTTTGATTACCCAAGACAGATGGGTATTGTAACCTTGGTGTATGATATCCAAGTTTTATTTCCATACCTTGCCTCCTTTCAAAGGCATGCCGGACGTTCCTCCTCAGCAAAGACTAGAGGCTCACAAACAAATTTCTCTGCTACTTCAAATAGGGGCCATACATCCGGTCCCTCTGCCAGAAGTGGGCCTAGGATTTTATTCTCGCCTGTTCCTAGTACCAAAGAAGGGGAACACGTGGAGACCAATTTTGGATTTATCTATCCTCAACACATATCTGGACATTCCCAAGTTCAAAATGTTGACGTTACAACAGCTTTTACCTCTGCTGGGCAAAGATCACTGGATGGTGACTCTGGATCTCAAGGAGGCTTACCTTCATGTTCCTATCAGGCTCAGTTGCAGGAAGTATCTGCGTTGGGCTGGGACTTCTCATTATCAGTTCTCTGCATTGCCCTTTGGCTTATCTACTGCGCCCAGAGTGTTCACGAAGGTTCTGGCTCCAGTGATAGCTTTCTTCAGGCTAAGAGGAATACAGATCTATCCTTATTTGGACGATTGCCTGATTCTGGCCCAAGAAAAGGATGAACTTCTTCATCATTTACAGTATGTGATAGCAGTGCTAAGATGCCTGGGGTATTCTGTGAACGAAATAAAGTCCAGTCTAGTACCCTCTCAGGACATGTGTTTTCTGTGTGTGAGACTGAATACAGCATCCCAGATGGCCTTTTTGACCCCGGACAAACAAAATAATCTTTCTCTTTACTTCCATCAATTGTCTCATCAGTCCAGGCTGACTGCAAGGACAGTCCTTCAAGCCTTGGGGTTCATGGCATCTTGTATTCTGGTGCTTCCCAATGCCAAACTGCATATGAGGAAGCTACAACGGTATCTCAAAAATGTATGGACACAGCACTGCCAAGATATGGACACTGTCATTCAGATAATACCTTGCATTCAAAAAGAATTTTTGTGGTGGGCTCAGGAATGTCACCTAAACAAGGGACTCTCTGTGACCCGGCCAGAGGCGAGTCAGATTCTAACGACAGATGCCTCAGACAAAGCTTGGGGAGCTCATCTAAATGGAAAGTGGGTACAAGACACGTGGCCTGCCAGACTTCAACATCTACATATCAACTTGAAGGAGATGTTAGCAGTCCAATTTGCATTAATAGCTTTCAAGGATTTACTTCTTCCAGGGCAGGTGTTGGTTCTAACAGACAACACAACTGTCATGTGGTACATCAACAAGCAAGGGGGAACGCATTCTTATGCTCTATGCAGACAAGCAATGATTTTGTGGGAGACTGCTCTCAGTTTACAGCTAAATCTTCAGGCAAGGTTTCTGCCGGGAGCACAGAACTCCTTAGCAGATGTGTTGAGCAGACAAATTATGGATCCCCACGAGTGGAAATTGGATCCTCATGTATTTCAGAAATTGACAGTGTTATGGGGAACTCCAGACATAGATCTGTTCGCTTCTCCACTAAACTACCAGCTGCCAAAGTTTTGCACAAAAAGGTTTCATCCCACAGCTTGGAAAGTGGATGCTCTCTCATTCAATTGGAGCAATCTTCATGTGTATGCCTTTCCACCTCTGCCTCTCCTCCCAAAGGTACTCCTGAAGGTCAGACAGGACAAGCCAAAGATGATTTTAATAGCTCCAGATTGGCCTCGACAGCACTGGTACCCATTACTGAGAAGTCTGATATGGGAGCCTCCATGGTCTTTGCCTTCGATTCCACACCTGCTGTCTCAGGAGAACAGTCATTTACTCAATGTCAAACTTCACTCTCTACATCTAACAGCCTGGCATATTCTGTTTTAAACCCTGGAGGGTCTCGGCTTCCACAGCAAGTTTTAAATGTTATTTTGGAGGCCAGAAGGCCTAGTACAAGGAAAGTGTATGCAGATAAATGGAGGAGATTTTTATTTTGGAGTACAGCAAAGGAATTTGATGTTTCTAAGCCTAATTTAAGTGTGGCTCTTCAATATCTTACTGAGTTACTGGACATAGGTTTGTCCTTCTCCTCTATTAAGGTTCATGCTGCAGCAATTTCTGCTCACTATGACTGTGACCCACCATTGTTTTCTCATCCTTTGTTTAAGCAATTCCTTAGAGGGGCAAAGAATATAAGACCCCCACGTAGAGCTCCTACTCCTGCTTGGGATCTCAATTTTGTGTTGGAGAAACTCACTCTACAACCTTTTGAGCCTGCAGCTACTGCCGAGTTGAAATATTTATCATGGAAGACTGCTTTTTTGTTGGCCATTACCTCTGCGAGAAGGGTTTCTGAATTACAGGCCCTTATGGCGGTTGAGCCTTTCTTAATTTTCCATAAGGATAGGGTATCTTTGCGTACTAATCCTTCCTTTATGCCTAAAGTGGTTTCTAGTGTGGCTTTAAACCAAACTATTCATTTGCCTACTTTTTATGCAAACCCCCAAAATAAAGGGGAAAAGATTTTGCACACTTTGGATATACATAGGCAGTTGCGATATTATTTGAGCAGAACTAAAGGGTTCAGGCAGTCTCAGCAGTTATTTGTTTCATTTGCTTTGGGTTCTCAGGGCAAGCCTGTTTCAAAACAAACTATTTCTAAGTGGATTGGGTTTTGTATTGCTTTCTGTTATTCCCATCATGGTAAGGAGATTCCAGCTGGGATTAGGCCTCATTCCACTAGGGCTACTGCCACTTCTACAGCTTTTTTAATTGGGGTGGCAACTAAAGATATTTTGGAGGCAGCTACTTGGAGTTCAGTGCATACTTTCTCTAAGCATTACCACCTTCCACTTTACTCTAAATCTAGGGCTGGTTTTGCCACTGCAATTTTACAGGGCATTTTGGCAGCTCCTAATGCTTTATAAGTTTTGCCATCCTCCCTTACCTCTGCTTTGGGATTCTACCCATATGTAAGGACTGCAGCAATGTGAGATGAAGAACATAGTACAGTTTTGTACCTACCATAAATGTAGATGTTCGAAGATCCACATTGCTGCAGTCCAATTTACCCTCCCTCCTTCCCCCCTGTAGTTAGAGGCGGTTATGTGGTTTGGGTTGTGAATATTGTGGATATTGTATATATTGTACATATGATTAGTGCAAGGGTGGTTGGTTGTTTTTTGCTGTCTTTTGGTTTTGGCCTTTCTTTTTAGGGTCTTCTGACATCTGGGGCAAGAAAAGACTGAGGATATGACGTCGGTCATGCGCATTTGTACCCTGACGTCCTGATGTCAGTCTTAAGCGCCTTGACCGACGTCAGCCTAATACTTTGATATTCGGGCCGACCGAGGACAGCGGACTACCCATATGTAAGGACTGCAGCAATGTGGATCTTTGAACATCTACATTTATGGTAGGTACAAAACTGTACTTTCATTCCAACCTGTAGAAGTTGCTGGGAGCAAGAAATAACTCTCTGCAGGGACGGGGGACTGTTCAAGAAAGTGGCATGGACTTTGACACTAAAAAAGAGTGAGGGGAAAAAGGCTAAATAAGTGGGAGGACAACAGAAAATAAAGAAGCTAGAAAGTATTGCACTGTATTAACTGAATGCAAAAACAAGTATTCCAACTACAATACAATCTTGCATAATGGTTAAGTAGGTAATGCAATTCTAACATATCAGTTACACTATAGTCATACTGCAACATGTAGCCGAGGTACCGATACAAAGACACTAGCAATGGAGAAAGCACTATTATATAGTTAGACATATGAATAAGCAAATGCAGCAGCACAAAGTAACATTCTGGAGCATTTCTCCCCGGGCCTCCGCTGAAAACAGGCTCTGTGGAACCTAGTCGGACATTCCCGGTCAACAAATGTTAAAAATAAAAAAAAAATTAGCAAGCAGAATGCAGTGGCACAGGATAACTAGAAATGCCATGGCGTTTCACTGGTGTGGATATACACTTGTTCAGGAAGTGGTTTAAAACAGCTAATATGCACTCATAAATTGTTACTGATTCCTAGGTGGTTGTAGTTAGAGTGCAACTTAGCAAAGCATTAGGTCAAAAAGTCATAATAACCGTCCAATACCATAACAGTGGAAAGTAGTCACACTTACCAAGTACACATAATAATGCAGTAATCCATTTTATGCAATTCCCTAGATAAATGCAACATATTTTAGTATGGCATAAGAATAAAGGCTCATATACAGCCGAAAATTGTTATAAAAGGAGAATTTTATCACACATGAACCACTTACTGTTGGGGCGCTCACAATCTGGGAAACTATCAGCTGTTGTGGTAAATTCGCATAGGCACCTGAGGTTTCTAAAAGCTATGGTAGGCTACCACTGGACATTATGGGGGATGGTATAGGCCAATTGCAATTGTGTTAAGAAAAAAAAAAAAACAACCACAAACCCGGGAAAACAAGAAACAATCAGTAAAGTCCTTTAAGGTAAGAAAATTTGTTTTGTATGCACTTAAATAGTAGTGGAAAAATGAAACGTAAGGGGTAGAGTTTTTGATTGTGTCTGTGGAAAGGGAGAGAAACAAAAAAAATAAAGGAATTTAAACCACACAGCTGTTATCAATTTTCAGTTTATCCCAACCTGTAGAAGTTGTTGATGGGAGTGAGAGCTCTGTGCTGGGATGAGGGACTGTTCAAGAAAGTAGCTGGGGCTTTGACAACTTCAAGAACTTCTTTTCTTATGGAGTAAAACTTGTTAATGGAATCCATTTTATTAGGCAGCGTCAGTGATTTTTTACTTCAGTCCATACAACATAAAGCTGCTCATAAAACATCTCCTATGGCAGATGGCAGTTTTTGACAACTGCCACATGAACAATTATATCAATTCCCAGCAGCTGATACACGTCAATTCAATAACATCTGAATCGACACTACAGAAGAGAGCCTGACTGAAACCCAAACCCCCAACACTATAAAACGCATACAAATTATCAATGATTACTAAGTCAAATGAAAACAGCATGCAGAATTATCAAAATGCAGCATGCAGTATCCGTATGATTAAAGATGGACAGCCCACAGTCACATTACTGCTACATGACTCGACAAGCAGCTAAGTAATACTGACAGTAAAAGAGAACCAAACTAGTCTGAGACAAAACAATGGAATCTGTGTAATTGCAGGTGAGCAGTAAACCGGTAGAAGCTATGGCATAATATTCTGACATTCACACAATGTTGACAGAAGAGAATAGGCAATAAAACTAAACAAAATCTGCCAGGATGTCCAAAGACCACAGTAAAATCAAAGTTGTAAAATAATTATGATAAGATATGCTTTAATATACAGAATGAACCCAAATAAAATATTAGGGCTGCTACTTTCATTCAAATTTAATGTTTTCTTCAGCCAATCTTTATGGTTCTGGAATCTCTGCCTCTCTGTAAGACAATCCCAATAGTTATCTCATCTTTCTGTTATAGCCTTTCTTAAAGGGGTCCTTCATTTGTGGCTTCCAAGAAAATGAATCTCCTCTCCATAAGTAGTAAACTATATGTCTGAGAATGTAAATTCTTTTGAACTAGCAAATTCAGAAGGGTTGAAATATATCTAATGAAAGTATCTCTTTCTGGTAGCAGTTAGATTTGGCAGAAACATCTGAGATATAAGTTGCTGCATGCAAGTCACATTGCTTTGTTTTCTACAACAGATAGCTATCACTTAAAGCAAATCCATATTTTGTGTCAAAGTGGTCTTTGTGTTGACTGTTAAAACAATTTGAAAGAATTCCTTGCAAAGATAGCAATTTGTTTCCTACATCATCTGTAAGGTGTTCACAGACAGCTGAGATACTTTTCAAGGAATTCTGCTGATTTCAGAACAAACTCCCTTAAATGGCTAGCATTCTGTAATGCTCTTTATTCTGGTAAATTCAATAACCTTCTTCAATCTACAGTGACAATTCATTCTACTAGGGTAGTAGCCACACAAGTATATTTAAGGAGTGGATCTTATCTACACAATATATTCTAGAAACCTTATTTGGGACTACTCTCATCTTCACAAAACATTAGAGTTGTAGGCATGGTTGTGCACTAGGGGAAGTAAATACTGTGGGAAGAAATAGCCAGAGAATTGTTATGGCTAGGCTTGTATAGGCCCTAGGGCTGATAGCCTAGTACCAGCCTATGAACCTATATTTATTTTCCCTTTGGGGTGAAACCACTTCTAGGAAAACTACCAGTATGTTACAGCTTACTGTTACTGTAACATTTGCTGAAGACGAGAGTACTCTTGTTTGTATTTATCATAGCAACAAATACTTGAAAGATGGTCACCATAACAAAAAAGATACCCGTCCTCCTCCTCCCTCTTGAGGGAAAGTGTAATAATTTTTGTAATGGAGTGATTCTACCACACACACCCCCAGTCCTGATATATGGTACATCCCTAGTTGCACCACCAAAGATTAGTGCATTTATAGATCAGGGTACACTTCAGATCTGCTCATATATACAAACAACCATTCATCTGTGAATGTCTAGTACAGGAGTAGCTGATATGTAACCTGATGTAGTTGATTTTTTTTTTCTGAGCAAATCACAAGTGCATTATGACTCATGGTACCTACAACATCAAAGATTGCGTAAACTAATTCCTACAGTACAGATATGCACACAACATAATTAGAAATACAAGTGTACCTCTAAAAACAAGCTTTATTATGGTCATAGGAGACAACAGCTGCAAACATACACCTTTCATAAGGACACAATAGCAACATTTGGAATGTATGGATCAAGCAATCCCTAATAAAATCAAGACCCTTTCCACCAAAGGCAGGCGCCCGGTCTGGTGGACCCCAGCCATAAACAAACTCTACAACAAGAGGAGAAAGCTACTACATGACGGAGCAAAATCCCTAAAAGGGAAGGCATCTCTGATCAATACTAGCAAAAAACTACGATCACTCATAAAATCATCCAAGGCCAACTTTGAGAGAAAAATCGCTAAAGACACAAAAGACAATCATAAGGCCTTTTTTAGCTATGTTAGAAACCTGGGTGGAAACTCCCAGATATGCTCAGAATTAGTCCAAAATGATAAAAAAATCACTGAACCCACAGACATTGCCAACATACTGGCAGACAGGTTCAGTGCAAATTTCTCCTCCCTCCCTCCCAAAAGGAGAAATATCTATCCCACCAGAGTCTAGCCTCCCAAACATCTCAGATGCCCAGGTGAGAGCTGCTCTCTCTAAAGCAAAAAACACAGCATCAATGGGACCGGACAGTGTCCCCGGCTGTGTGCTACACGAACTCAATGAGGAACTAAACCCACACATAAGGCTGCTGTTTAATCTTAGCCTTACTACAGGATACATACCCAAAGAATGGCATACGGCAACTGTGGTCCCACTCCACAAAGGCGGTGCTTTTATGGACCCTGGAAATTACCGCCCCATAAGCTTGACGAGCCTGGTCTGCAAAGCAATGGAGAGGATCATAATGGAACTCATAAATAAAGACATTGGGGACCTACAGACACTGGATCCTACCCAATTTGGCTTTGTCAAGGGCAGATCCTGCCTCTTGAACTTGGTCGACTTTTTCGAAACAGTCACTAAGGCCATTGATGAGGGTAAGGCAGTTCACACAGCCTACCTTGACCTAGCAAAAGCGTTCGACAGAATACCCCACTCGGGCATCATAGAAAAGCTCACCAGCTTAGATGTAAACCCATATATCACAAGATGGGTTGCAAACTGGCTCAAGGACAGAACACACAGGGTTAGAGTTGCTGGTGCCATGTCAGACTCTAAGCCGGTCACGAACGGTGTCCCACAGGGCTCAGTCCTGGGCCCCCTCTTGTTCGGCATTTATTTTTCTGAAGTGCAGGCAAACATAGAGGGATTGTGGCTGACAAAATTTGCAGATGACTGCAAACTGGGCACCATAATTGACACTCCATCAGACACAGACATCCTCCAGAGAGGTCTCATAGAAATGGATAACTGGTGCCAGAGCCATGGCCTTAAGCTAAATGCCAAAAAATGTATAGTCATACCCTTTGGGGAAAAACAAGGTAACCCCTAATTACCACATAGGTGGTAATCCATTAAACACGGAAGAAGTTATCAGGGACCTGGGGACCCAAGTTGACAGTAACCTCTCTTTTGACACTCACATTGCCAAAGTGGTTAGGAAGACCTTCTACATTGCCCACCTGATCATGAAGGGGTTCACATCCAGATCAGGAGAGGTCATTGTACCCCTGTACTCTTCACTTATCAGACCAATGATTGAGTACAACGCCCCATTCGGAATGTACCTTACCCGACACCTGCAGCAGTTGGAAAGACCCCAAAAGTTCCTCACCAAAAGGATAAAGGGGCTCAAACATATGTCATACGATGCCCGACTGAAGAAACTCCAGCTCTATTAAGTCACATACCGTCTGCTCAGAGGTGATCTGTGCCTGACATACAAGGCCATGTCCAACCCGGAATTAATGGACATGCTCCACCTCAAAAAATCCAAATCCACCAGAGCCACGAGAGCAAGAGACTTAAACCTAAACACGGATATAAATAGGACGTGCTGGAGGGACATATTCATCACCCAGAGACTCCCTACACTATGGAACAGAATCCCAGTCCATGTGAGGCAGAGCCCCTCACTGACTCTGTTCAAGAGAAATCTTGACGAGTGGATGGGAGATCGTAGGTTTACCCCGGGAATCATCTCTGTGTCACTGCTGGACAGAGGCACAGCAAACTAATGGGTATAGTATTCTCATCCTAAGGGGTGGTGAAAGCCACACACACTCTGGCTAGGCTTATAAATGCCCTAGGGCAGATAGCCTAGTATGAACCTATGAACCTATGAGAGATGTGCACACTTTTTGTTAGTAGAATGTGAGGGTACAACTGTATATAATCCAAGAACAGAAAAGAAAGCTCCATTTATAACCCTACTGGTTATGTATAGAGGTGATTTTCAAGATCAAATCTGAGTTTGAACACCATTCACGAAGACTGATATTCAGAATGAGAACATACACACGACTTTCCAAATCAGGAATACACAAAGAAACATGAAAAGAACAGAATATATATGTATATGGATTTCAGAATGATTACAGGGAGCCTCCTTTGTGTCTACAGAACAATGCATATTGAATAAGCAAGGATAACCGCATTGTGTGTGTGTGTGTCTGAGTGTGTAATAGAGAGAGAAATACTTAACCTGTAGAAAAATAGTTCTGAAAAAAGTATATGTATCATACCACCCATAATGTAAAGGAAAGCAATGAAATACAGGATAGGAATTAAAATTTCCCTAAGGCATGGCTAAGAGATCAAATTATATTGCAACCACTAATGAAATTTGTTGTTCAAATTTAATGGTTTTCAGACAGTCACAGTAATTGTGCATACAGGTAAAAACAGCAGTGCCTTACAAAGATGACTGATGTTATCTGATGTACCAGGATGCAGATTCTTAACATACTAAGGAGATATCAGACCTTGATGTTTCATCTCCACAGCCTATCAGCAATGAATTTACTTGTTTCCAACAAAAGATGAACACAAGGTGACAAGTGGTTGTGCATATAATGTTGAACAAAATATGTGAGTGACTTAGATGCATTACCATTTAATTTTCACTGCCCTGATTTTTTTTTCTTTTTCTTGCAGAGGTGGACTTTGGCGATTGCTGGAACTTTCTAAGAAGCCAATTTTCATCATCTTTGAAAACCAAAGTAATGGAATAGCCCATCCAGCTATCAATATATTAAAATCACACAGCAAACATGTCACCCTTATATCCTGGACTTCCAGATCAGTGGTACAATTAATAATTCCTTTGTGTCTTTCCTTAGACTTGATTTTGGTTTGTTATATGCTCTTTTTTAAACCTCTAATGAAAGGAATGTTCATCTCTTAATATAAGTATTAGCTCCATAAAATTAAGTGCTTTGCCATCATGATTAATATCCAAGGCCAGTCAGCTTAACGTTATTGTTATCTTTATGGACCATAGCATATCACTAACTTTTTTTCAATTTCAGTCCTTACACTGAATATATTATTTCAATCTTATGCTAAAGAGGAGGACATATTCCCATTCATTCATCTTAGACAAATCATAGATTTATAGATTCATAGAGATTCCAAGACCAATATGTCTTATGACAATTTACATGCTGCTAGGTCAGGCAGCATCATCTTGCTCCAGAAGGGCCATACCCCTCAGTCTCACAGTAAATTTGTGAATACCCATCCATTCATCTTGGATATACTTCAAGGAAGATAGTTGCACTGCATAACATACATAGTAAGTTTATTCCAGACATTTTGGAGGTGCTAGGTTATAACTCTGTCCCTCCACCATGTTTTGTTTACCTGCTTGTGAAAATTTAGGTCCCTAGCTGAAGAGTTCTTGGAGATGTTGGATATGTGCAGATTAACATGTGGTTCAGAGCAAATGAATCTCTAAAGGCACAATATGAGAGAGAGATATCCCCTCAAAAGTCTACAAGACACTGAATAAAGGGACTGAGCTTCCAGCCCAGCCTCTCATGATACCTCTGGACTTTAGGCCTGTGACTTTTTTGGTTAGAAACCTTTAGGATGTTTCTAATTGTTTATAATGTTTAATGAGATGCATCCTGAAGGGGCATTGTGTTTGATAAATGATCAACTGAGTCTGAGTATGAGGAAGCAATTACCTTTTGAGTCCATGATGATATTCCTTTGGCAATTAGCAGTGCTAAATAAAAGGATTTCCTGACATGATAGTAAAAAGAGATGGAATTACCAACCTAAGGTCATTAGTCCCTGACTACATTTTTATTTTGTAGTGGTGTGTTCTCTATAACATGATGGGGGGAGAGGTTGTCACCTAATTTATAAATGTGTCTGAGCAGATCATCTAGGGATTTCTTATTCACATTACACTGGCAAGTACAGTAGCATAATGCTTTACAAACCAAGACATCACATTGTGACCATAATTATACCACAATAGCCAAACCCCCAAAGCATCCTACTCCTCATCAGAAACCTTGTAAACCTATATTAACTACACTTCTCCTCCTCTCTGCTCCCTACACATCAAAATCTACAACCTTTTCAGTATTCCATAGTCCCCCCTTTCATTTTCCTTGTGGCCAAACTATAAATATTATAAATACACACTCGTGTAGTAATCATTAATATATCCTATTATATTGCTATTATTTCACTGTATAACCAAGTTATGTTGACGTATTTTAGACATGGTCATGTAGTCTCTATTTCAGTACTTTCTATACCTTCCCAGGCTGAGCCTGGAAATAGTCCCCAAGGATCAGTGTGTACTCTTCAGGTGGTAAACTGATAAGTATCAAAACTGTGAAAATTGGAGGGCTGATTTTTCGTCTTTCTCAAAGGAAAATAAACTTACAAAATGTGTAGGGGATCTATCTCCTTAGTGATGGACACAAAGTAACTTGTGATGAAGAACATTATAAATTTGTATTAGTATAAAGATATGAAAACCATATACTGTAAGCAACTGATGCTCTATCAATAATGGTCAGTTTCTGTTCTAAAGGAACTCTTTTATCATATATTCTATTTTATATATTATATCAAAAGTGTGTAATTTATAAACTACCAGAACAAACTACTGCCATTTCAGATAAACATGTATGTAATAATTTTCATTACATATATATGACAACAGTCTAAATTTGTTGGTAACACCCTTTTTATTCAATGACCTGAGGTTGTGAGCCTTACATATCTTGCAGTACTCTTGCTCTTGGCTAGATTTGAAGATGCCATGCCATGAAGATATCCTAATCTCCACTGTCATATTCCTACTGCACTTGACACATGTAATATGGCATACTCAGTCTTGATATGACCACAATGACTTAAATTGAAAAAAAGTCTAAGTTAAGCCACTCCTGTGATGTAAATGGATAAACACCTAATTATGCGTCGGCTGACCTAAGTTCAATTAGTAGCTCCGGTGACTGCTGGCATGGCAGGGAGGGATATGTGTGCCAGTCTCAGGGAGAGGAAGGTTGCTGGTGACCTTCCATAAAGGGGAGGCATGGTTCAAAGAGAGGAGCATTCATCAGACACAACCAGTGAGTGTGGGAGGCAGAGAGCCCTCAGGATACCCTTATGATCCATGGCCAGCCTCAGCAACACCAGAGCAAGTCCAGGAGTGAGGTTATGTGGATGCTGTTATGGATGCAGCACAGTAGGGTCTAGGATGGTGGCACTGAAGTCTGAGGGAACTAAAAATAAAAGAAATAAAAAAGTCTAAGTTTAAGCTGCATTTGCCTGGTAATGGAGCATAGATGTCCTCAGTGTACATATACAGAGCACAGAATTAATTTCATTTCACTAGTTGGAATAGTGCATTAGTAAAGTGCAAATTACGCTCAATTTATTCAAAATTGTCAACACTTTATTGCAACAGTGTTATTTGACAAGCTCCTGCTGATGGTTCACACTGTAACTTTTTTATCTTTTTGGCTGGCTTTTCAGTAAAAATGCAATAAATAATTCAAATAATAATGAAAATTTATTTCACAAGTGGAGTAGATTCTAGTTCAGAAGCTTTTACTTTTCCCAAAGGCATTTAGACAAAGTACCAGAGCAAGTTTTTTTTTTAAATAATTTTTTCCGGGCAAATAGTAACAGCACCGTTTTGTCTCACTAATGGTTTACATGGTAGTTTATATGCTATTACTTGTCTTGATAACTTGTGGAATAAGTCAGCAACATGTGTGGAATAAGTCCGCAAGTATCTTCTTTTGCCTGTTTAAAATAAGAATATTTTATTCCAAACGTCAACATAACTTTTCCATGGCCAGCATTAATAGGAATAACACCTAAAAGAATAAGTTGAAAATGCCAAGAATCAGTAAAACATTTTGAAATGGTTTTATTTCAGTGGACACTAAGCCTAAACACTACTTCTAGCCAGTTTGTAATCTCAAAGGAATCTGAAATGTTGTTTTACTAAAAATACACCAATGTTTGTTCCATTTATTTGATATAGACCTCCTCTTCAGACTTCTGGAAAGAGCTGCGTCTTGCTTTGCCCCGAAAGATAACACACCGGTGTACAGTGGGAGATCCTCAGATTCATTTACAGGAAGATAAGGACCCAATGCTCCTTTTAAATGCTGATTACTTGGACTGCACAGCAGACCCAGACCCTGAGGGAGATCTTGGTAAGGGATTAAATATCTTAAGTGACAATTCCTTTTTTCTGACAATGGTGAGTACTTTAATTACTTAATGTCATTAATGCAATAACAATAATGATAATATTGTAATACTTCCAAGATAGCCTACAAAAATACATGGCTTGCAAAGTATCAATATCCTTGCTTTTAATGTCAATAAATGTAACATCATCATGAGACAGAACAGGCAGAATGTCAGTTATGATTATAAAATAAAGGGTCAGATCTTAGTGTCATTAAAGATCTAGGAGCAGTGATGGACAATATTTTTTAAGTATGACTAGTATATGACTACCAAATTTAAAAATATATAACCCATCTGATTCATAATTATACACACCTCTGTTCCATCAAATTTATTATGTTCATTTGCCACTTCTAAAATATGTCTTTACTTGGTCAACATTTATATCTGGGACCCTATTAGGTTCACTGTTGATTATAGATGACCAAACGTGAATGGTAATCAACATATTGAATTTTTGGACTCTTGCTAATGTGATAAATTCTGAGAACTTAGTTTTGGTGGGTGACTTTTCATTATTCCAGCATTCTCTGAGATACCTTTGCTACATCCTTTCATTGTGCATTTGAATTTATCATCTTTGTGCATAAGAGTTGTTAAAAATTGGTTTTGTGATGACTAAAGGCAATTACAGTTTCATATATTTATAGGTGTATACCAAGTTAGCAACCACATGGGCCTTTTTAAGCTTAGCCATGCATCTCAATTCACTGACCAGTGGTAGTACTGTCTGCATTGTAATCCGGGGCTTGGGAGATGAAACATTTCAATTTAGTATTAACAAACAAAGTTTTATTTCAGATTTTGACAAGAAACCATTGAGTAACTCAAGCCATGAAGTGATAATGTTTATGATATGTCTATTAAATATTTGATTAGCATTAAAATCTATAACTTCACTAAAGTATTTTTTTAGGGCTTAAAATGTGATGCACTTCAGCAAACTGACACACTAGTGAGTAAGGTAAACACATCTTTAGGTTAGAGCACTTTAAAAACTTTTATTTCTTTGAGTACTGTATCAAATGTAAAAAAAAAATCAAAAAGGCCACCATAGTGGAAATAGAAATTTGGTCTCATCCATTAAAAAGGAAGATTCTTAAATAGGAAATATATAAAATGTTTCTTACACAGCTGACATGTAAATCTACAACTGAAGGAATATATCTGCCCAAGTAAATCAAAATAGGAGCTGCTATTGTCCGCTCAGAATGAAAGTAAGAAATAGTATGTTAATTTATTAAGAGCTGTTTAGTTGGCTCTGCAATGTCTTGCATCCTCAGTCAAGGTCATTATTGTTTTAGTGATTATTTGCCTAAGCTATGTTTTAAATCTGTGCTATGTAGGGATTACTTGAACTCTGAGTGTGCATCTACCTCTTGTCCCACCTTTAATCATGAGTTAATGAAGAAAACACTAAAAAGAGTTGTCACGTTCCAAGGGTCTTGACAACATTCCCTGTATTCTAATTTATTCCACTTAAGATAACTTGGATAAAACTCTAGTTATTTTGTTCAATTGCTTTTTAAAGAAGGGATGTGTTCAGAAGACTAGAAGCAGTCAGTGGTTATGCCTGTTTATAAGGGTGGAAATAGGTTTGTAGGTACTAATACAATTCTTATCAGGTCATTCATTATTTTTGGAAAATGCTTTGAGTATTGTTTCTCAGTTATTTCAGAACCAGCTAAAAATGTACATGGTCTGCAAATAATTAACCAACATAGATTTTTCCCTACGTTATCAATTCTAGTCTCTATTGGACAATGGCCATTCATTCCTCAACTCAATGAATTCCACCTAGAGCCAATGTGAGAGTTACTAAGGACCTGATATTCAGGAAGGCATGAGGATGGGTATTAGAATGGCCTAACCCCATTCCACATGGAGGAGAAAAAAGAACGGTCTTTCCACCATACCTCTCAACCTCTTAGAGTAAGAAATCTGGACAAAGCCATGAAAAAGTGGTACAAACAGGGACAATTTTTAAATATTGCTCTTACAAACTTAGTTGATAGAATAACAGGTTTTGCATTAGCATGAATTTTCTGAAGGGTATGAAGTCTAAAATTCAAATGTCTGTCATTATTTTCTAACTTCAATCTTTAATGATTTGCCATTAATGTGCCAGACAGCCAATATTTGAAAAACCAAACAAAAATATAAGGCAAAAATCTGGACATTCAGCGAAAATATATACAGTTGAGCGGTATGGTCTCCACATTGACCCAAAATGCCCTTTCCTTGCAAGTGTATGCTTCTGCATACTCACTTTGAATGCCATCATCCATTTTTTTTTTACTCTAGCTCCCAGCCCCTGGACAGTTCCTCTTTTACCAGGCCCTCCTCTAGGGATTAGTGGCAGTATGCATTGCAGCAGCAGGTCCCCCCTCCCTCCATGGACGGGCCAACCCATCTTCCCTGCAAGCTCACCAAGTGCCTGAGCTGCAAGTCAAACTCAAGTCACCTATGAAGTAGTTAGGATTTTATTGCTGTACATCATTGGCACCTGTTAACCAACGTGGATTTGTTATTGAATGCTCTAACATGACTTGAATTATTTAGATGTAACTGCCCTTGTTTTATATCAAGATATGTCAAAGATAACACATATCCATGTGTGGTGCTCATGAACACCCTTTTGCTACACTATCAACTTGTATATTGTGACTGAGTTAAGTGGCTGCTGTGGAGATAACAATGGATCATTATATGGGTAAATGAGCTTCATGGAGAAGTGCAACCTCCAAAGAACTTCAGGTGTTCATGTTTGGTCTGGTTTTATTTAATCTTATATTTCATACTTTTCCTCAGACCATGTGCTGTAGGGCTGTAAAATATGCACATGACTGTAAGATTGAGACAGTCATCACATCAAAGGATACAGAAGTACCCACCACCCTCAGACTACTCTTGGGCCAAAAACTTAGGGTTAATATTCAATTGTAACAAGAGTTATATTTCTCCTGGTAACCCTAATTTCAACCTCAGCAGTGAATGTGTGAAGGAGTTGTGAATCACAATTAACAAACTTGTGTAAGGCAACATCGGTTAAGTAGCTGGAATTTCTGTTTAAAGCCATAATGCCAATGGATATTAGTTATACAGTTTTTTAGTTTAAAGTGTGTGCCATGTTCTTCCTGTGGCATTTTTTCTTTGATTCTCAGCTATGATTTCAAATACCTATTTTGTGTTATGGTGCTTGGTTTTAAAGAAGTGTCAAAATGACATCTGCAGTCAGTGGAGATGTATTGAGGACACTATGTACAAGTGTTTGTCTTCCTTGATTGATAATTTTGCACATTTGGTGCAATAACTCACTGGTGGTTTACCCAAAGACAACCAGAAGGCTGTTAATTATTTAACGGTGTCTTCCAAAAGGACACCAGCTCTTCTGAGAGGTTTTCCCTGTATATTGGAGCCACAAAATGGAGAAGCAACATTAACAGGCAATGGAGGTGCACTTGAGCAACTCAGTAGAGTCAGGGATGTGAATGGTGAAGCAAAAATGGAAGTGTTTTGAAGTACGGATCAGCATCAACAATGAGATATGGTTTCAAATGAAGATGAAAGTTGGCAACAATATAAGTGATGAGACTGTTTCTTTAAAGTCCCAGCTTTTGAAGTTTGATTGGAATTTGATGAAATACCAGAAGCTTCAAGATGAGAATAGTTATTCCCAGGAAAGTAACAGTGAAGCATATACCAAAATGTTTGAAGTGCTGTAAATACTCCACTGGACTGAAAAAAAGAATGGATTTTCATAAAGAACTTTTAGATTTATTTGATTGACATGGCATCACTTAAGGAGACACTCATGAAAGCCAATCAGTTGGTAATGGACATGTTAGTGACAAATATCATTAAGTTAGATGACTTTATATTGTTAAACTAAATGTAGTGCAGAGACATTATACAGTAAAATTAAGCATAAAAAACTTGAATGAGAGAAGTGAATATCAGAACAATTGTGCTTACCCACTACACCAAAGTGGAATTTTTAACTAGAATAAAGACAGTAATGGGACTTATGTTTCTGATATGCATGTTAATAATCAAGGCGATGACCATAATTCTGTGCAACCTGAGTCCCTTTTAGGCCCAGTCCCCTTTGGAGATCAGAAAGGTTATAGAATCAAAATACTTGAGACTGTGAGACTTTGCTCATGGACAATGGAGTCAAATGGATGGGGAACATACCAGTGACAGAGTGGGAGGGGAGGGGCAGAGGAACAGGAGGTGGCTATTGTAAATATTGTTAGTAATGAATGTCAGCATTTAAAGATTTATAACTACAGTAATTTTTGACATCACGCAAGAACATGCTCACTTATTTGAGAAGGGAAATACTTTTGTTCCCACAGGAAGAAGCTTTGTCAGGGATGTTTTAGTTGATTCCAGGTTGTTTACTAGAAAACTTGATAAAACACTTTGTTTTTCAAACAAAGAAATTGATGATTCATGCATTGTAGAGAAGCTACATAAGACAAGTGCGTTTAATCCACCTTCTCACCTGTTGATTTCCTTGTTTGAAAAATGTGAGCATGATAGCGACATTTTATTGCACAGAATTAAGAACAAATGCTTCAATTTGGACAATAGTGAACAGAATTTATTACAAAGTATTGATAAAAACAGAAGTGTCAGATTAAACTGATAAAGGGGTCAGTTGGTTGTTATGAATTAGTTGGATTATGTGGTGAAATGTTGAATATATTGAATAAAGATATTTAAAATGAACTATCCAGAAATTAAATTAATATCGCCATAAAAATTGATACTGTACTATTTAATATGTATATGCAAGGGCAAATTAGTAATGATGAATACAGATGTATGCATGTGGAAAAACATGCAATTCCAACAGCATTTTCATTACTAAAATTTCATAAGAATTTAGAGGACACTTCATGCATTGCGATTAATTGTGGATGCAGGGTTCTGCAAAACCCACCCTGTAAGTAAACTCATTGATTATAAACATAAACCGATAAATGAGTGTATTTCTTAATTAAAGATTCATGGGATTTTTTTGACTGAATAATCATCTCTTTTAGCACATATTCTATTTGTTACCATTGATGTTAGGGATGGTTTTCATCTATACCTCACCAGTGACATATTGATTGGCTTCATGACAATTTAATTGATCAAGGAGACATTTCAACAACAGACATGAATGTTAGTTGATTTAATGGATCCTGTGTTAAAAAAATTACATATTTTTGGGAATTAATTTTTTCAGCAAAATTTGGGGGGTGGCAATTGGAACTACTTGTGCCCCCCATAAATGCAGATATTGTGATGGCAGAGTGAGAAAGGAAATTTGTGCTTAATTCAAAGTAGGCTCTTGGAACCTCTATGCAAGGTTCCTTGACGACATATGCATATTTTGGATAGATTGTGAGGAATTGTTGATGACCATTTAAAGTACAGTAACTCCACCACACAATGTTTTAGGGTTATCCATCAAGTATCTAGAGAGAAATTATTTTGTACGTGTAGTAAGTTAAATAAGAAATTGGGGATTAAACCTAAATGCACCAATGGGAAAGGAATGTATTTTTAAATTGGATGTTGAGAAATAGTGAGATGAGGGTGATTCATATTAAACATGGGACTTATAAGTGTGGTAGATGTAAACAACGTCCCGTGTTAGGAAGGGATGAGAGATTATTTTTGCAGGAATGTGTTAACTGTAGTTCCAAAGGGATTGTTTATGTAATCATGTGTAACATATGCCCTGTATTTTATTTAGAGAAAACTGAGTGATGTTTGCATGATAAGTATCCAGAAATTAATTTAGTATCGCCTATAGAAATACTGCTATATTATATCAGTATATGAACATGTTTATTATAATTAAAAAGCTAGCATGAACAATGCCCTATATAGACATATTATACAATATAAAAAATAACACAAGATCAACTTTCAAGTATTGGAACAAGTAAGAGTTAATATAAGGGAAGCATGGAATGAGTTGTAATAAGCTTTAGAATTAAGAACCATTACTCATCCATTGTTCCCATTTTAAAGTTGAAATTTGTGAGGTTTTGAGAATATATTATTGCCATGCTATATTTATCTTTAGTACTTATTTCTTTGTATTTTAAATAGGAAGTTATTTCATGTATTTATGCATTTATTTTGTGCAATAATTAGGCCTAAATTAAGTTATTTAAGTAATGGTTGATGACTTGTATTATTCTGATGCAGTTTTGTATTTAATGAGGCAAAAGTTCTCAACAGATTATACAGCTTTTAGTTTCAATGAGTCTGACTTGTGATTTTAAATACCTATTTTGTGTTAGTTGAAGATTTTTCCTTAGCTAACAGTAACTCTGAAATGTCTTGTCTCTTCATAGGATTATGCATCATAGCAGTATTCTTCCTCTCTCCCGCTCTTAAAACTCAAACACAAACTTTTAGGACTTCCTTTGTGACATGAAACAACATTGCACATGGTATCATTTCATGCTTCACAGATGTTCTTATGAATAAACCAAAGATCTCTAGCAATAATTTTCAGTTATTCGACTGATTATTTTACTGATTGCCTTGTCGAGACAGAGAGTGAGAGTTTTTTGGGTGGCTATAATTGTACTATTAGTTAAACAAAAAAATTGATGCACTTGATGTTACTTACAGCACCAAATAACATTTGATAATTATAAATAATGAGACAAGGTGCAACACCTGCTACTGTTGGCTTCATCAACCTCAATTTTCAACTATACAACACTATACTGGAAACCAGAGTACATTAAACCAGACTACATTAAACCCATACAGGAATCTGAGTGAGAACAAAAATACCGGTCATTTAAAGATTTACACACACACAGTGAAAGGTTCCCCATGGTATTTCAAGATGCTGTATACAAGTATTGAGAAGAGTAAAAGGCCTCATATTGGCATTGTAATCCACTTCTGTCAGTCAACTATATAGTCTTGGGAGTACTTTTTGACTCGTTTAACGCAGAATATCATGTTAATTAGGTAGCTGTTGAGCCACTGGAAGGTAATTTTTTTTTATCCTCCTTTGCTTCATCCTATGGTACTCCTGCCTCAGTGGTCTAGGTCAGTTTCTGGGTTTGCCAGTCTGTACCATCACCCATGGACTGGGTGTGATATGGACTGCAGGCTGCAGCTATCACTTTTGTAAGGGGTCTTGGCCATCAATCAGCAAGGGGATTTTTGCATTATGGCCTTCCCAGTTACTTATTTTGTTTGCAGTCTACCCGGTTACTTTCCCATGCTCCTCCCTTTTGCTTTTTGACACAGTATCTGACCGCTACTCCCCTTACTGGATCAGACCTCATCAGGGTGTGTCATCAATGAGCCCCTCCCTTGTGTGGGCATGCCCATCCCTCCCTGCCTCACATACTGGAATCATTTGAACTACATAAGTTTTCCTGCAATTGTAGTTAGGGTTTTATCCCTCTACACCATAGTACTGCACCTACTGTAAGGTGTTTTGTTGTAGTCCCAAAGATTTTAATATGTCCAGCATGCCTTCTTGACTAATTGTCTTTTAAAAAGGGTTAAGGAGTAACACCAGCAGTGATCTGCTATTACTGATACTTTTGTGGATGTATTCAGTTGTTTTCGGAATGGCTCCTTTGCTGATCTTGTATTTTCATACTGTTATTCAAGAAGTTGGTAAGATGTAGGAATGCATATTATTCAAGTTTTTTTGCTTAATTTTAAAATATATTATAAATATTTCCTTTATATATTGACGTGGGGTATATTTTTTCCATAGTGCTGATAACGTGTCCCTAGTGATCTTGTTAGATTCGTGGAAAGGGAGGGATCTTGCACAATTAAGTCTTCAATTAATTTTTCTCCTACATTACTTTAAGATGTGAAATGTTACAGCAATTCTGAGTACCACTGAATGTGCTGATGCTGTGAGGGTCAGTAGGAAATGGAAGGTGGTTTGACACAGACAGATAAAAATTATGGCATAAGGGAGTTAACTTACAAATTGTTAATGATACTATTTTATTTGAAAAAGACAGTTGGGAACATTACTATAGACACCTAGCAAATATGCTATCATCTTTCAGAGTGGAAGAAGAATTACCATAGACAAAAGGCAATACAAATACTAGTCCGTAGGGAAAGGGAAGTTCTACATTAAGCAATGATACTTCATTTAGCTTTCTAATTAGACACCCTGGAAACCAACTATTAATAGACTTATGCAAGGAATGTGAGATAGAAGGGGATCACTATAAATGACATTAATAAAGCAACATGGGGAAAATGTCAGTAACCCAAGATATGATAAGTACATTCCTTTATATGCTAGGGGGTGATGGGAATGTGTGTATGTTCTGTCTGTGCAGAGCTAAAAGCCATTTTCCTGACAACTCATTTCAACTTGATGAGCTGATCAGAAAGCACAGATGCTTCCATTATACCACCTGAGTATTTTGTTATTCATTAAATATTCTCCTTAGGTCAGTAAAGCTATGCAGTGATTTTCTTTCTTAACTTTGACCCAGAGTTGTTTCTTCTTGAGCCAAATATGCATATGGTGGACATGCACACAAACACTTGAAACGAGTAGTGTAGTCTCATATTTTACAGTACTTTGGAAGCTCAGTCTTGGAGAGTTGGAATTTGACAAGCTTACTTACGTTTCATAATAAATCTATGAAAAATGGCCACTCATAGTAATCCAAAATCTTTCAGCTTATCAAAGAACTCACCGGTATCACTGGTATAAGTAGAACTTAGTTATCAGAATTTGACTGACCTACAGAATTCTTTACGGGTACATATAGTAAAACCAGACGATATTGTAGATTCTGTCTTGTCACACTACTACTTCACCTATGTCTAGTCACACCATGACTTAAGGTACAACAAAGTGCTCTGATTGTATTTATTGTAGTATGTATTTTCTTATCTTCTTGCATATTAATTTCAGTTGACCATTGTTTAGTCCTAAGATTAAATCAGTTAAGCTCTGCTTGCACATTATTTGATTTTGAAAGTGAATTTACAAAACAAAATTTCCTTTGTCACACCCAAAAAGAGAAATATGTGGTTACTTATATGCTTAAAAAAAGAAAAACAGATGTTGAAATGTAAAGGAGAGAAAGTTGACATTTCTTGACTAAACTAACCTTACCCAAGTCCTGCAGAGTGGTCATACGGAATCCGTTCTTATAACTGCTGTTTTTAACTGAATGTGTCTGCATGTTATAGAGCAGTTCTGTCATGCTTAAGTAGTTTTAGTAATAATACATCAAGGAGTGATTTAAAGATGGAAATCCATTTCTTAAGTGTGTTTAATGAATTTGTGGCTTACTGTTTAGGGGTTCGAGGACCAATTTTCAAAGGACCACCACCACGTGTATCAGCTATGCCTATTGTGTCAACAGTTGGAAGTTCCTCATCTGACCACCAAGACCTGAATAAAACAGAAATTGATGTTTCAGACCTGGGTTCTCGAAACTATGGAGCTAGGTCTGACTTCTACTGCCTAGTAAAAGATGATGATGTTTGAGGGGGGGAGGAGAATGTAGTAGTTGGTGCTATACATACCTACTGTTTCTTTTGGATTATTTTAAATCCTTATTTAATGGCTGTTCAGCCTTTTTGCTCTATCTTGAAAACATGGAAGTTTATTCTGCTGCCTTTGGTGAGAAATTTGCGTGACAAAACCAAAGAAACTCTTAAAATCATGCTATCATTAAACATTTTGCAACTAAAATGCACTGTGGAAGAAGTAAAAGACCGCAGCTAAGCCAACATATCATTGGCATAAAAAAGTGTCATACCATCTGTGTCTTCTTTAATTGGGTATACTGTATACTTGTTCTGCATTTCTGTGTATAATGCACATGTAGTTTTAGATTACTGTTATCTTTCTGTTATAAGACATTGAAAGCTTTCTGTATAGTCTGGTACAAGCAAAAATTCCTGTGAGCACATTTTACTTGAGGCAAACAACCACATTTAAATGAACAACAATGTGTTAAGGATAAGGACGACCATCTTGGGTTTTATTAAATTAGGTATACTTTTATTTTGTAAGTGTTTTGTATTTTATTCTTATGTAACATAATTTATATATAGACACATTTTAATAAATAAGTTAAATGTGATAACATTGCCCTAATTAAAATTAATTCTGGTGTTTTCTAATAGAGTAAGTATTGCCCACAAGGAGCACATGCTGAATACTTGGTCTGAGTAAATTCACTCTATATCAGTAACAACATTCTAGTCTTTTGTTTGTATCTCTGCATCAATCCTTTGGCACATTCTTCTTCTAAGCACTTGCCATGATATGGATTGTTTCGATAACAAGCAATAGTCTTCAGCCAATCCTATGGTATTTTGGATGTATTCAGGCAAGCTAAAATATATCCACCCAGTGTACCTGGAGTTTATCCCAAGGCATCTCCCCAGTAAATGACCATTATACCTCCCATGGGAGGCACCAGAGCTATCTTCACACACAAACTCAATTGGCTCCTGTCAACCTTGTGAGTAGGAGCCATACCCTGAAATCCTCTGTCTGCTGACCTCCTCATTGTGTTATAGAAATAACATAATTACCATGGGAAGGAAGAACAGTTCTGCCACTTATATCCACAATGTCATCCTTTTGGTCACTGCCCAATACTCATGACAGTAGGTGAGAATGGGAACACTGAATGGTAAATTTGGAGGATCATTCTGTGCCTTAGATCTTTTTTATAGAAATCATTGTAACAGAAAATCATAACATTTGTATTTCACCTCACCTGTGCTATCTCCTGATCAGAAATTGGAAAGGTAGTGGATTCTACCTTCCATGTAGGTACCGCCACTCAGGTCTCATGGTAAACCATACAGCTTTAGGTATGTGCATAGCTCCCTTAAGTATTTTCTCCATTTGTTTTAACCATTTTGAGTGCCATGCATCTTTTCTTTGCCAGAAGAGATTTCTTCTTTTCACTTTTAGCGGCTCTTTTATTGTTTTCACATCAAAAAAGTGTTCTTCACTGTAGCTGTTCATTTCATCATCACTAAGTCAGTAAATAAGTGGTAGACAAGTAGCCTCAAATGACTGCCACACTCAGTATCTTTTATGTGGTATCCTGTGCAAACTCCCCCATTCAGGATGAATACCATCTTAAATCTCCCCTGAAATCAGGTCATGCCTATTGTGACTAACCCATCCAACAAAATGTAACATAAATGCAAATTGTCTGTCTTCTGCTTGGATGCAGTGTAACATAGAGAGGGTTTTAAAATATGTTTATTACTCCATGTGATTATGTTAGTAGCACTATCTAGCAGACGTGAAAAGATTCTGACCAAGACAGAGCTGTGAGACTGATAGTGGTTTGACTATAACCACATGAATTGATGCAGACAGTGACGGTGGTTGCTAATGTGGTGACTTCCAATGAATTTAGATATTCTATTGTATACCAATTCTACCTTTGATGTTGAAATGGAGAGATGCTTGTAAAAGGATGTATGTCGGTAAAGGGAAAAGGTATAACCTTGTCATGGCAATTCTTACAGTATCCAAGTGAAATTATTTATCCCTTTGTTATCCTAATGTTTATGCATATCATTTTATGTTTCATACCGTTCTTGGTATCCAAGTTTTGAATCTGCATGTCAAATTTTAGCTGATTATAGAGAGGAACCATGATTTTTGCAGATGGTAAATTTGCTGTGATGACATTACCGATCTCCATTTCCATGGATGGATAAATCCCTGGCCAAGTCCCAGGTGACCTGTGTTTGATTAGTGGCTCTGTCACCTGTAGGACTTTGCATGTGGAAGGACTGGACAGATGAGACTTAAGGCTGATCACCTTTCTTTAGACAGAGGGAGAGAAAGGGCATGTACTCATTTGTACACTCTCCATGGTAGAATCTACAATGGAGATCACATGGAGGTGATATGCACTACAAAGGCCTACCATGCAGCAACTTTCGGAATATTAGTAAATATGAGCAGTAGTCAGGGCTGAAGAAAAACGCCAGATCCTTCTCACAATGAAAGCACCATTCTCAGTACGTTCAACTTTCTCTACAGGGAATGAATGGGCCACAGATTCATAGATTCTTATGAAGATTATAGCCAAGGGACACCATCATGAACCTCATCCACAGCACCCAGAACTGATGGAAGATTAACAGTGTCCCCCATTAGGTAGACTTTGTCCACAAATTCCCAGTAAAGATTTGTGATAACCCATCTAGTCAGGTTTTAAAGGTCACTAGTGAAGTACTCTGATAGGTAAGGGCATCCTATTCCAGAAATGAGGGATCCATTGAGTTGGGTATCTGTCATGTCATCTGATGTTGTGATGTGATAATATAGGTTTAGCTGTCAAGAACATGTGCTTGAGTTATCCCTTGTTCTGTTTAGATAAAGGAGTTCATAGACTGGGTTGTTTGTACTACTGAAAGGTAAGCAGAGATCACCCTCCTGGATGCCACTGAGTACAGGGACAGCACTTTTAATCTGAGTAGTTCAGAATATTGAGACCCCAAAATCCTTTAGGTGAGGAAATATTGTGGGCTGTAAACTTGGTTTAGGTGCTTGTCAAGCTACATGATGAATGCTGCATTATATTCAATGACCGGTGAAATAAAGGATGAATAGAGTGAGACAATAACCTTTGATAACTTGAGCAAAGTTGACGGATTTTCTATCAACCCAAGAGTTTAAAGGAGAGTCTGTTATCAGCATATGCACTCAAGGCCCTGATGACTGTGTCAAATTTAAATGGAATGTTATCTTTATGGTAAACCGTAGTGATGCTTGCTTTACCTATGGAAATTATGCTGCATTTCCTTGGTATTTGTAGACAAGCCCATGATTACTACAGCAAACATTTGTTTGATGATCTTCATGTTTCACTGCTGCAGTCCCTGACTATTGGGATTTCCTGCCCTGAAAGCCCATGGTTAGCCTACCAGAGACTAATTATGTTGGTTACCTGGCTACCAGATGCCAAGACTAATGTCGGTATGCTGAGGTATAAAGGTAGCCATCCTGCATCAGAACACTCTTTTCTTGCTGCAAAAGACCTGAAGCAGCATTCAAGTGCATTAGTTGGTCCATACCAGAGTTGTAAATCAGGGGTCCTGATGGAGAGATGAAAAGTCAGCAAGCAAAGGAGAAGTAGTAGTGCTGAAATTAAATTCATCCTCAAGTCTTGGTGAGTACCTTCGTGAGGTGGACCCTGTTTTCCACAAAATCTCACCAAGATGACACTGATATATATACTGTATTTATATAGCGTATATCATGGATAGAAGTAAATCAAAAATAAAGATAGCTGGGTGCACAAGACCCAGGATAAAAAAGTGCCCAATCCTGGTAGGCAGACTGGTGCCAGGCCTGGAAAAAGTGACAGTGTAGCATCCTTAAAATACAGAAACATTTATACAATGGGGCCCAGCCAGGCTCAGGGGGGAGGATGGCCCCTCTGTTGTAGAAGGAAGTAGCAGTTCACAAAAACAAAAATTGGCCAAAGAAGAGCCATCAAGATGACAGAGTGGACTATTGAGGATAAGAAAGAAATTATGTATTGTTACTATTATGCAAAAAGCCCAGAATTTCCAGATACAAGATATACAAAACAATTGAGAGAAATTAGAGGAAAGAAAAATACTTCTGCAGGAAAAACTGTCACAAGCTTCAAATAAAATTTTGTGTTCATTAACACAATAGACTTTAGAAAAATAGTATATAGATCAAGAAACTTTGAGCTCTTTGGAAAAAGAAGCATTTGAGGAAGTGAGAAAATATAAACAACAAAACCTAGCGATATTTGAAAAATATAAAAAAGAAATATGGACTTGGGTTCAGTCCTGGGACTGCTCTTGTTTGGCATCTACTTCTCTGAAGTACAGGCCAACACTAAGGGACTCTGGCTAACAAAGTTTGCAGATGACTGCAAACTGGGAGCCATTATTGAATCCCCAAATGATGTGGATACTCTACAAAAAGGCCTTACAGAAACAGATGCTTGGTGCCAGAACCATGGGCTCAAGCTCAATGCCAAGAAATGTATAGTTATCCCCTTTGGGAAAAAACATTTACCTGTGAATTGCCATATAGGTGACAGTACAGTACACTAAACACCAAAAGTGTGATAAGAGACTTAGGGACACAGGTGGACAGTGGTCTCACCTTCGATAACCACATCACCACAACAGTCAGGAAATCCTATGTGGCACACCTCATCACTAAGGACTTTAAATCCAGAAAAAATTAGGTCATTGTTCCACTGTACTCATCCCTCATTAGACCCATTATAGAATACAATGCCCCTTTTGGTATGTACCTCTCAAGACATCTGCAACAACTGGAAAGGCCACAGAAATACCTCACTAAAAGAATCACAGGCCTAAAGCAGATGCCCTACGCTGACCACCTTAAAAAAACTCCAGCTATACTCTGTTGCATATAGTGTACTCAGAGGCGATCTCTGCTTAACATACAAGGCCATGTCAAACCTAGAGCTATTGGACATGCTACACTTAAAGAAATCCCAATCCCTCAGAGCCACATGCTCTAGGGATCTAAACCATATCACAATAAACAAAACATGCTGGAGGGATAGGTTCCTGACCCAGAGACTCCCCAGACTCTGGAATAGATTGCCCATACATGTCACGCAGAGTGTGCCCCTTGTCCCTCTTCAAAAGGAACCTTGACGATGGGATGGGAGAAAGGAAATTCACCCCAGGGATCACGTCAGTTGCCCTGCTAGACAGGGGTCCAGGGAAGTAAATAGTGTAGGAAGAAATAGCCAGGGAAGAATTATGGCTAGGCTTGTATAGGCCCTAGGGCTGATAGCCTAGTACCAACCTATGAACATAGGAAAGAGAGAGATTTGATATGGTGCAATATTTATGCAAAGGAGAAAGTCAAGTTAACTAATAAAAAGAAGGCAGTCTCAAAGATATTCAAAGAGAAATACAGGCAAAGGCATCCAGATATGGGAAATTTCACTATAAAAAGATTGCTAGCACAAAGATGTAATATAGAAAAGATGATTAGTAAAGCAGAAATTAAAGAAATAGAAGTTGAAGTTATGGAGTGCCTGTGAAGTGAAGGGTTTAGTGTAGAAGGTCTAAAACAGACTTCATCACAGCATGATGGAGTTGAGTGCCCAGAATAAGGAAAAGCAAAAAGATAAGGAGACATGTGAAGAAGAAATATGGACAGGGGAAAGGAAAAGATTTAATGTGGTGTAATATTTATGCAAAGTTGAAAGCAAAAATAACCAGTCCAAAAAGAGCAGCACCAAAGATATTTGAAGAAAAATATAGGGAAAGGAATCCAAATATGGAACATTTTACAATACAAAACTAAGACTAAGAGGAAAAGTAGAAAGATTAGTAATGGAGAAATCAAAGAACTAGAAATTGAGGTTATGGAACAGCTGCAAAGAGAAGGATTCAGTGTAGTAAATAAAATACAGAAAGCACCACAACAGGATAGAACAATGGATATCCAAATTAAGGGGAAACCAGTGGAACAGGAAGCAATTGGTCAGGTGCCATGTCAAGATATTTTGGAGCCTTCCACAGGAAACCAGTATAAACATTCATTCGAAGCTAGACAGCAAGGAAAGGAACAGGAAACTGTGGAAACTCTGACGCAGTCACTGTTGAAATGTGATAGGCCAGTGAGTTCCCATATGACAGAACAGATGACACAGGATGAAATTGAAGAAAATGTGCCACAGGAAGATGCTGTAGAACTTTCTATAGAATGCCCGCAGGAAACTGAGAACAAGGAATGTGTGCCCTCAGTATGGAAGAAAATGAGTTGAGAAGAGTTGCTTGATTTAATAGACAGACCGGTATACCAAGATCAATGAGAGGACTAGACTGCAGAAGATTAATAAAACCCAAAAGTCAGAAGCTTGATAAAACAAATGAACATAGTAATTAGGACTGTCCATACAGATCCATGCGATATAACAGAAGTAAACAGAATATATTACTATGCTGCTAAATTAATAACTGATAAAGCTCTACCACAGGAACACAGGGTAGACAGGGAGAAGAGGGCACGAAAGCAAATACCATCATGGAAATATCGAATAGAGAAAACTATAAAGCAGCTAAGACAAGAAGGGTCAGTGTTAGAAGATTATAGAAGAGGGAATAAATCAATAAAAATACTAAGAAAGATAATGTGATAAAAGCAATGCACAGTATTAAAACAGACCAGGATCTATTATGCACTATTGGAGATGAACTAAAATTTCAAAACAGGTGGAAAGATTTATGAGATGCAAATATAAATATAAGGGAAAAGCATAAAATATGCAATTTATTGACCCAAAAAAGTTTTATAGAGACTTGGGAAATAAGGCAAAAGGAATTGAAAGACCACCAAAAAAAAGAGTAAGTCGATACATTTTGGAGAAGTATCTATGAAGATCCTGTGGAACATAAAGATGCTGAATGGATAGAAGAAGTAAACAAAAGAATAAGAAGTTTAAAGGTACAGGATATGAAATGGGATAAAATAACCAGAGATGTTGAAACAAAGTTGAGAAAAGCCTCTAACTGGAAAACCCCAGGCCCAGATGCAGTACCTAACTTTTGGCTTAAAGTATCGACTTCTTTGCATGAAGATTTAGCCATGAGTAAGAATTATTTATATGTTCACCCCAAACACACACTGCACTGGTTAACAACAGGAAAAACAATGCTCTTAAGAGTGAACCTGCAAGCTACCCTAAAAAGTATAGACCAACAACTTGTCTTTCAATGACGTATAAACTATATACAGAATTGATGCCAACAGAGTTTATAGTCATTTAGAAGAAAACTCAATTATGGTAGTAGAACAAAAGGGCAATAAAAGAAAGTCCTATGTAACAAAGGATCATCTGTTGTTAAAGTTATAGTGGAGAACTGTAAGAAGAGGAAGAATCTAAGTATGGCATGGATTGGCTACAAAAAAAGCATTTGATAGTATCCCATATTCATGGATTAAAGCGTGCTTAAAATGTGTAAGATGCACCCTAAACTGACTACATTACATTAACCATGAAATAGTGGGATATCACTTTGCAATTAAGCCTTCATAAACGGCAGATTATCCCAGGGATAAAAACTCAAAAAGGGGGATATTCCAGTACGACTCATCACTGTTGCTATTCTGCCTTGCCATTAATCCATTAAGCTGTTTACTTAACAGCTTAGGCCATGGCTACAATTTGGCTCCTAGAAAACAAAGTAAATTACTTCTCATCTTCTCTTTGTTGATTTAAAAATGTATATCTCCTCAGACGAGGAACTGAAAGCACAGCTGCATGTTGTCAAAACTTTTTGATATTGGTCTTGATAAATGTGCAAATGCAACCTTTAAAAAAGGAAAACTGCAGCACCAAGAAAACATCAGTTTGGGACAAGAATGTGATATAAAAGAACTTGAGCAAGAGGGAGTGTATAAATACTTGGGAATTGAAGGATCAGCAATAAAATATGAACAAATATGAATAAAACTCAGTAGGGGGGTACTTTAGAAGACTTAAATTAATCCTAAAAACAGCATTTACATCTAGGAATAAGATCCAAGCTATAAATCGGTTTCCTCTTCCTGTCCTTATAGTTTTGGAGTGATTGACTGTCCCCAAAAAGTGTTGGATAGACTGGATATTGAAACAAGATGGATGCTTCATGCTTACCAAATGATTTATAAAAATCAGTGTATACCAAGATTATATATTCCCCATTCCGAAGGAGGGATGGGCCTCCTTGAAATTGATTACATGTATAGATCTGCAATCGTGGGACTCCACACATCTACTGACCTCACAAGATCCAAATGTAGTGAAAGTTTTGAAACATGAGAATAAATCTAACATGACATCTCTGCTTAATTTAGCAGAAATATATCCACATCAAGCAGGAATGAAAATCAAACCAGAAGTGGATAAAAACCAGGCAGCAAATGAATGTGCTAAAAAGCAAAAGAAAAAATATAAGGGGAAGGACAAGATGAGAAGGCAAGAAATGTGGAAAAAACATAAATATAGTTGCAAGCATAGAAAACTTCTGGAAGAGCCTCATGTTGATCAAGAATGAACTCAGGAATGGTTAAGGAGAGGTGAATTCACATCAAGGAATGAAAGGTTAATATTGGCAGCCCAAGACAGTGGGCTACGTACACACTGGTTTACAAATTCCATTGAACATATGGGAGGAACAGACACATGTAGGTTTTGTAAAACTGAATTTGGAAACGGTCACACACCTTGTTGCTGGTTGCGATGCACTAATGGCAGAGGGACTGTATACTGAAAGGCAAAATAATGTGGCAAGACGGTTACACTGGTGATTGTGCAAATATGGTATTGAAGTAGCTGAAAAACATTGGAAACATGAGCCACAAATCATAGAAAATGAAATTTATATCACATGGGATCACGCAATGCAAACAGTTCAAAAGATAGATGCTAGAAAACTGGATATAGTGGTCCAAGAAAAGAGGACAAAAGTAGCATTGATCATTGAAATCGCCACACCCAGTGACTACAGAGTCTTGCATACAGAGAGAGACAGTCATAAAATACCTTGATCTGTAGGCAGAAATGAGAGCCATGTGGAAGAAAAATAGACAGTTCCAGTAGTAGTAGGAGCAATTGGTCTTATAAAAAAGAATTTACAATCGTATTTAGATATGTTACCAATTCATGTAACACCATAAGAATTGCAGGAGTCATTACTGAGCAGATTGCAGGTGCTGCGAAGAGCACTTTTGGCTAACATCAAAGAGTGAAACAATACTAATTTCATGAACTTTAATCGTACTTTGACTTAGGAATGGGGTCCATTCCCATCATGGTATTAGAAACCCAAAAGAGATGGAGAAATTAAAAATGAGAGAAGTATCATTAAACAGATAAGTACCCCATTGGGGAACTTTTTCTTTATTTGTTGATATCAGATAGTCAATAACTGTCTCCATTGTAGAAAACGGATCCCACACAGAGACTTTCATTCCCTTTGTGTTACTTGCCTAGGCCCAGATCATCACATTGCTAATTGTCACTTTTGTGTGCATTTTAGTACTAGAACTGTCAGGTGTAGGGCTCCATTTCTTCCAAAGTTTCTTAGCCAACAGTCTGTTCAACCATCGTTTATGGCATCCATTGGTTGTACCAAATTTGATCAGCCATTCAGAGTCCGACGCGCCATATCTCCCATCCACTTATACCCAAGCCTTCGACAAATGCTCATCAGTTGAGTCCCGGACTGCTCAGCAGGCCTTGGCTCTTGAAGAACATGCACCACTGGACACTGCAATGAGGCCTCTGCCCACTATAGCTTTGATGCATTTTCAGCATCCTCAAGAGACAGGCATGAGAGCACTGGACACTCCTAGGCCTAAGACCTTAGACACTCCTAGGAGGCCTTCTGTACCTAGGCCTGCAGTTAGGCCTTCTGGCTCCGCTCCACATGGTTTTCAGCAGGACCTTAGCCTGGAGGAAGATCTTCTTTCTTTTGTTAAGTCTAGACAAACTGTTGCCACTGGAAAAAGGAAAAGGGATGATCCTTTAAAAATTTATTAGAATCCACCCATGTCTGGAGATGATACAGACTCTGAAGACTCTGGATATGAAGAGATCCTCCCCTCTGCCTCTCCACCAGATGATTTCACCTTTGGTGAGGCCCTCCATGCCATGAGACAGCATTTCCAATAGGAGGCTCAGGATTGCCCACAGGCTAAGGGGGTTAGGGAGTTCCTGGATTTAACATTACATAAGCTTTTGGCTATCCCTCCAGTTTTGGAAGTGGTGGATGAGGTCTTCCAGGAATCTTCTCTTTAGCCTGACTCTGGACACCCTGCCCCTTGAAAACCAGACAGGTTTTACTGTGTTCAGGACTCCCACAAATTTCTCTACAAAAAACCCTCTGCTGACCCTGAAGTAATCAAGACCTAAGAGAGCCAGAGTCAATTCTTCCAGAAATCCTCTTCCTACAGATAGAGAACAGGGCCATTGACATGTTTGGCAAGAAGGTCTATACCTCTGCCATCCTCACTATGAGGGCCCTGAACTGCCAATTTCATATGATTAAGTACCAGCAAACTATCCTTGACCAACTTAAACAGAATGTCTGCCCTGGAAGACAAAAACCTTTCCAAGGAACTGTCAGAACTCTGTCATGCTAGTGCACAGGTTACTAAGCATTCTCTACACTGTGGATATGATGCCATGGAAGCCTCTTGCAGAGCTTGACATTACTGGGTCAGTGAACAGAATACATACTTTTCTCTGAGAACAAGCCCTTCAGAACCATGTTAAATCTAATCTGTTAGATGGCACCCCCCCTTGACCAAAATGTTCTTTGTGCCCCAAAAGCAGAAGTGCTGAAAAGATGGAGGACAAAGCCAAGTCTATGCAAATAAAGGATTTCCTCCAGGTGCAGCCTCCCAGGTTCAGTAGAAACTTCCCTGCTAAACACTAGGCCTTTACCTCCATGCCTAGAAGTAGCCAGACATGACTTCAAAGGGAAAAATCAGGTAGGCAGAGACAGCTCCTGTAAAAAGGCAGGCAGTGGACCTTGGAAACCACAAGACAACAAGGTTCTAGAGCCCAAACCACTTTGAGACTCTCAATGACTCAGCCACCCCACCTTCACCCCCTACCCCAAAGCTATTCACCCCCCTACCCCAAAGCTAGGAGGAAGGCTATCTCTTTTCTGTCATACCTGGACCCTGATTACCTTGGGCAAGTGGATTCTAGACATTATTGCAAATTACTACAAACTCACTTTCGGAGAGCAGTTACATTTGATGTTCTTCATCTCACATTGCTGCAGTCCTAACACTTGGGTAGTCCGCTGTCCCTCGGTCGGCCCGAATATCAGAGTATAAGGCTGACGTCAGTCAAGGCGCATTTGACTGACATCAGAACGTCAGGGTACAAATGCGCATGACCGACGTCATATCCTCAGTCTTTTTTGCCGCATGGTCCGATGCAGAAGCAGTGTTGCAAGTGCCGTTCGGCGTTCTGAAATTTTTCGAATTCGGAGTTTCAGACCGAAGTCAGAGTTGGTTAAGTACCCGTTGGGAATATTTTGTTTTTCTTGCCTCAGTGGTTTACCGGATGTCAGAAAAAGTGAATAACTGTATTTCTTGTGGGAAACAGATACCGCATAGGGATTACCATAATTTGTGTATACCTTGTTTGGGACCTGAGCACGACGTTGTTGGGTGTCGCTTTTGTGCTAGGTTCAATAAACGCACTATAAAGCGAAGGTTGGATTGTGCCAGGTTGGTCTTTGGGAAGCGGTGCAATTACAATATGCCATCGGATGCTCCGACGCCGGCTTCCTCAAAGAAGCGTAAGGACAAGGCAGTTAAACCTAGGTTAGAGGAGTCGTCCGAACCGGACGCCGGTTCTTTAGAGGCGTCGTTGGAACCGGTGGTTCCGACGGAGGCCTCTCTGGAGTCCCAGGGAGAAACTTTGTTTTTACAGGATGTGGCCTCCCAGGAGGCAGGTCAGGCTGTAGGGGCTTCTCAGATAACTGTACTCCCCTCCCTTCCTAAGGTGTCTAGGCCCTCTCTTTCTGCTTCCAAGGCTTCTCCTAGAGGCAGGTCTAGTTTAGCTTCTGTGGGTGTCACTCCTAGCTCTTCAGGTTCTGTGCCCAAGAAGCACATGCTTAAAATGGCAGAAGATTTAATTACTTTAATTAGAGGTTCTATGCCCCCTCCTGATAAGAGGCCAAGGATGGAACCAGTGTTGGGGGATTATGAGCAGGCTTCGGATGTGTCTGAGTCTTCGGCTGAAGACTTGCAGGAGTATTCTCATTATTCTGATTCTGATGTGGATGATTCTACTCCTTCTGCTTCTCCTCCTGAGGATTTTTCTTTTTCAGAGACCCTTCACTCCATGAGAGAGCATTTTAAATGGGAGGGTCAGGACTTCTCTGATTCCAGGAAAAGGCTTAGGGAATTTTTGTTTTTACCCCAGCATAGGCCTTTAGCTATACCTCCTGTTCTGAATGTGGTGGAAGATGTGTTTGCAGAGGCTTCTCTTAATCCTGATTCTTTGCCTCCTGCTCCTGTTAAACCAGATAGGTATTACAGGGTGCCTGAATCTCATGAGTATCTTTTTAAGAGTCCTAGGGCAGACCCAGAAACTGTTAGCCAGGGGCCTAAGGGGGTTAAGGCTTCTGTTGTCAAGAATCCGGTTCCTGCAGATAAAGAGGCCAGGGCCTTGGATAGATGGGGAAAGAAAGTTTATACTTCGTCCACTCTAGCTATGAGAGCTTTGAATTGCCAGTTTCACATGTTGAAATATCAAAATTATCTCCTTTCACAGTTGAAATCTAAGGTTGATGCTCTGGCGGAAGGTATTGATTGTAAAGAGTTACAAGATTTAGTGCATGTTTCTGAACAGGTGGGTAAGCATTCTTTGCAATGTGGTTTTGATGCTGTACAGGCCTCATCTAGGGTGGCTGCCACTGGGACAGTTCTTCGCAGGCATGCCTGGCTGAGGGATCAAAATTTATCTGACCATGTTAAAACTAGGATTTTGGATGCCCCTTTGCAATCTGATGTCTTGTTTGGTTCTCCTGTTGAGGCAGTTTTAAAGAAAATGGAAGACAAGGCTAAGTCTATGCAGACTGTTAAAGACTTTTTGCAGGTTCAGCCTCCAAAGTTTAGTAGAAATTGGCCTACTAAGGGGTGGACGAATCCTTCTTATGATTCCCAGTCTAGGGGTAGATCTAGGCGGGGGGGGGGCGGGGGTCGGGGCTCTTTCGGGCCTAGAACGGGGGTTCTCCTGCACAGTCTTGGTGAGGGCAGGGGTCAGTCCTTTCGTAAACAGACCCAATGACCTACCTTTTCAGCTGCCAGAACCTTCTCGCCTGGCAGCACCTTTGGGAGGAAGGTTGGCACTTTTCAAAGAAAATTGGAATTTGATTACCCAAGACAGATGGGTATTGGATATCATACATCACGGCTACAGGTTTTATTTCCATACCTTGCCTCCTTTCAAAGGCATGCCAGACATTCCTCCTCAACAAAGAATAGAGGCTCACAAGCAAATTTCTCTGTTACTCCAAATAGGGGCCATACAGCCGGTTCCTATGCCAGAAAGGGGCCTAGGATTTTATTCTCGCCTGTTCCTTGTACCAAAAGGGGAACACGTGGAGACCAATTTTGGATTTGTCTATCCTCAACACTTATCTGGACATTCCCAAGTTCAAAATGTTGACGTTACAACAGCTTTTACCTCTGCTGGGCAAGGATCACTGGATGGTAACTTTGGATCTCAAGGAGGCTTACCTTCATGTTCCTATCAGGCTAAGTTGCAGGAAGTATCTGCGTTTTCGGACTGGGACTTCTCACTATCAGTTCTCTGCATTGCCCTTTGGCTTATCTACTGCGCCCAGAGTATTTACGAAAGTTCTGGCTCCAGTGATAGCTTTCTTCAGGCTAAAAGGAATACAAATCTATCCTTATTTGGACGATTGCCTGATTCTGGCTCAAGGAGGGACGAGCTTCTTCGTCATTTGGAATATGTGATAGCAGTGCTAAGATGCCTGGGGTATTCTGTGAACGAAATAAAGTCCAGTCTAGTACCCTCTCAAGACATGTGCTTTCTGGGTGTAAGACTGAATACAGCATCCCAGATGGCCTTTCTAACCCCGGACAAACAAAAGAATCTTTCCCTTTACTTCCATCATCTATCTCTTCAGTCTGGGCTGACTGCAAGGACAGTCCTTCAAGCCTTAGGGTTCATGGCATCTTGTATTCTGGTGCTTCCCAATGCCAAACTGCATATGAGGAAGTTGCAATGGTATCTCAAAAATGTATGGACACAGCACTGCCAAGATCTGGACACTGTCATTCAAATAATACCTTGCATTCAGAAGGAATTTTTGTGGTGGGCTCAGGAATGTCACCTAAACAAGGGACTCTGTGACCTGGCCAGAGGCGAGTCAAATTTTAACGACAGATGCCTCAGACAAAGCTTGGGGAGCTCATCTAAATGGAAAGTGGATACAAGACAAGTGGCCTGTCAGACTACAGCATCTACATATCAACTTGAAGGAGATGTTAGCAGTCCAGTTTGCATTAATAGCTTTCAAGGATTTACTTCTTCCAGGGCAGGTGTTGATTCTAACAGACAACACAACTGTCATGTGGTACATCAACAAGCAAGGGGGAACACATTCTTATCCTCTATGCAGGCAAGCAATGATTTTGTGGGAGACTGCTCTCAGTTTACAACTAAGTCTTCAGGCAAGGTTTCTGCCGGGAGCACAGAACTCCTTAGCAGATGTGTTAAGCAGACAAATCATGGATCCCCACGAGTGGAAACTGGATCTTCATGTATTTCAGAAATTGACAGTGTCCTGGGGAACTCCAGACATAGATCTGTTCGCTTCTCCACTAAACCACCAGCTGCCAAAGTTTTGCACGAAGAGGTTTCATCCCACAGCTTGGAAAGTGGATGCTCTTTCTTTCAGTTGGAAAAATCTTCATGTGTATGCCTTTCCACCTCTGCCTCTCCTCCCAAAGGTACTTCTGAAGGTCAGACAGGACAAGCCAAGGATGATTTTGATAGCTCCAGATTGGCCTCGACAGCACTGGTACCCATTACTGAGAAGTCTATTACGGAAGCCTCCATGGCCTTTGCCTTTGATTCCACATCTGTTGTCCCAGGAGGACAGTCATTTGCTCAATGTCAAACTTCACTCTCTTCACCTAACAGCCTGGCATATTCTGTTTTAAACCATAGAGGGTCTCAACTTCCACAACAAGTTTTGAATGTGATTTTGGAAGCTAGAAGGCCTAGTACAAGGAAAGTGTACGCAGATAAATGGAAGAGATTTTTGTTTTGGAGTGCAGCTAAGGATTTGGATGTTTCTGAGCCTGATTTAAGTGTGGCTCTTCAATATCTTACTGAGTTATTGGACAAAGGTTTGTCCTTCTCTTCTATTAAGATTCATGCTGCAGCAATTTCAGCTCACTACGACTGTGACCCACCATTGTTTTCTCATCCTTTGTTCAAGCAATTTCTTAGAGGGCAAAGAATATAAGACCCCCACGAAGAGCTCCTACTCCTGCTTGGGATCTCAATTTTGTGTTGGAGAAACTCACTCTACAACCTTTTGAGCCTGCAGCTACTGCTGAGTTGAAATATTTGTCATGGAAGACGGCTTTTTTGTTGGCCATTACCTCTGCAAGAAGGGTTTCTGAATTGCAGGCCCTTATGGCAGTTGAGCCTTTCTTAATTTTCCATAAGGATAGGGTATCTTTACGTACTAATCCTTCCTTTATGCCTAAAGTGGTTTCTAGTGTGGCTTTAAACCAAACTATTCATTTGCCTACTTTTTATGCAAATCCCCAAAATAAAGGGGAAAAGATTTTGCACACTTTAGATGTACACAGGCAGTTGCGATATTATTTGGACAGAACTAAAGGGTTCAGACAATCTCAGCAGTTATTAGTTTCTTTTGCTTTGTGCTCTCAGGGAAAGCCCGTGTCAAAACAAACTATTTCTAAGTGGATTGGATTTTGCATTGCTTTCTGTTATTCCCATCATGGCAAAGAGATTCCAGCTGGGATTAGGCCTCATTCCACTAGGGCTACTGCCACTTCCACAGCTTTTTTGAGAGGGGTGGCAACTAAGGATATTTTGGAGGCAGCCACTTGGAGTTCAGTGCATACCTTCTCTAGGCATTACCACCTTCCACTGTATTCTAAATCCAGGGCTGGTTTTGCCACTGCTGTGTTGCAGGGCATTTTGGCAGCTCCTGCTTCATTATAGTTTAGCCATCCTCCCTTACCTCTGCTTTGGGATTCTACCCAAGTGTTAGGACTGCAGCAATGTGAGATGAAGAACATAGTACAGTTTTGTACCTACCATAAATGTAGATGTTCGAAGATCCACATTGCTGCAGTCCAATTTACCCTCCCTCCTTCCCCTCTGTAGTTTGAGGTGGTTGTGTGGGTTGAGTTTTCCATCTGAGGTATATTGTGTATATTGTGTATATTGTGTATATTGTATATATTATACATATTTTTGGTGTTAGGCTGGTTGGTTGTTTAGTTGTTGTCTATGGGTTTTGACCTTTCTTTTTAGGGTCTTCTGACATCTGGGGCAAGAAAAGACTGAGGATATGACGTCGGTCATGCGCATTTGTACCCTGACGTTCTGATGTCAGTCAAATGCGCCTTGACCGACGTCAGCCTTATACTCTGATATTCGGGCCGACCGAGGGACAGCGGACTACCCAAGTGTTAGGACTGCAGCAATGTGGATCTTCGAACATCTACATTTATGGTAGGTACAAAACTGTACTTTTTCCAGATGCCCTACTAAATCAAATGACAGAGGCCTTGGTTCAAATTCAAAATCTTTGTGTGGAAGGAGTAGTAGAGCCAGTCCTTCTTCCTCCTCCGTAGGCAATAGGTTTCTGTTCTAGACTATTTCTGGTCTCCAGGAAAGAAGGCTCTTGGTGCCCTATTCTGGACCTGTCAAAATTCAACCATTTCTCCTGGTTCTCTAAATCAAAATATTAACTCTTCAAAAGCTCCTTCCCATGTCATCCCCACAGGCCTTAATGGTCTCTATACCTAGATGATGCATACCTTCACATTCCTATATAAAAATCACACAAAGTTCCTTCACTTCAGGACAGGATCCAGTCATTATTAATTTTCTGCTTTGCCATTTGTCTTATCTGTTGCACCAAGAGTATTCAGAAAGTGCCTGGCTCTAGTAATGTCTTTCTGCAGGACCAAGGGAATACAAATCTATCACTACCTGGATAGATAACTGCCTTATACAGTCAACAAATCCACCAATCTACTCCAGGATCTCCAATTCACCCAGAACCTCCTTTCTTCTCAGGAGTTCACATTGAACCCCCAGAGGTCCATCAATTAACCCAAAGGATTGTTTTCCCTGTGAGCCTTCCTGGAAACCAGTCTCCAAAAGATGTTCCTCCACCTGGAAAAAATGTCCTTCCCAACTGATTATTTCCAAAGCATCCTAATGAAGGATCAGATTTCAGCAAGGGAATTCTTAAGAGCCCTGAGGTACATTGCTTCACGCATTCATAGTCCACCCTTGTCAAATTGCATATGAGGAAGCTGCAGTGGTATTTCAGGAACATATGGTGCCAGAACTCCCAACCACTAGACAGTGATTCCCATCATCCCTTGCCTCAAACTGGAGTTTACTTGGGCACAGACGTGCCTGCAACCTGGGGCTCCCCTTCAGAGTCTGTCTTTAGGGACAGACCCTTATAACAGATGCCTCAGAGACAGCCTGGGAGGCGCACCTTCACAACCTACAAACCCAGAGGAAATGGGAAATCAACTTCAGAAACAAACCCATTAACTGGAAAGAACTCATGGCTGTACAAAAAGGCTTAATAACGTTCAAAGGAAAAATACACCAGGCATCTTGTTAATAAAATTAGAAAACAGTAATGTGGTACATCAGCAGACCTAGAGGATCACATTTCTACCCCCTGTGCCATCTGGCAGTGCAAATCTGGGGAACAGCACACACTCTAGGACTGCATCTCATGCCACAGTACCTTCCAGGAGTTCCAAATGTTCTAGCAGACTGCCTCAGCAGGAATTTTATGGAGTCTCGTGATTGGCACCCACACCCAGAGATTTTCAAGACCATAACCTAGTCCTGGGGGTGTTCCTGAAGTGGATATCTTTGCATCAAAACACAACACACAATTGCAAAGTTTCTACACCAGGACCAAACAAGAGTCAGCCTGGAAAACATATGCCTTCTCCTTCCCATAGACCCAACTATTTATGCGTTAAATAGATTCCATCTCCTTCCCATGGATCCAACTGTTCATTTATGCATTTCCCCCATACCTCTAATTCCCTGGGTCCTGCTCAAGATAGGGAAAGAAGGCCCAAAAAAGCAATACTGATAGCTCCCAGTCTGGCCCAGATAGCATTGGTACCCACTCATCCTCCAGCTCTCCAACTAGGTGCAGTGGATGAGGGAAGGACTGTTCATCCCAAACTGTTGACCCTCAGCTTGGCAGAATGGATGATCCCACAATGGCTTACACAGGTGCCACCCTAAGTAAACCGGTGTTAGACATCAAGGAGTCCAGAAGACCTAGCACTAAGTAATCTTACAAAGCCAAATGGAAAAGGTTCTCTACTTGGTGCAAAGCCACCAGCTAGAGCCACAGCCAGTTCACATTGCCAACATCCTGGAATACTTGACGTCACTGCTAAATGAGGAACTTTCCTACTCTTCAAGTAAAAACCATGCTTCTGCCATTTCTGCTGATGTGCCTTCACATGCACTTATCTTTTCCTACCTACTCTTCACACCATGATGAGGTCCGATCAGGAGAGACATAATGGGGTGTATTGTCATCACCCCATGAAATCCATATCTGGATAGCACATAATTAAGGGGGTATTATCACCTCATGATGAGGTCTGATCGAGACACGTAATAGGGTATTATCATTACCTCATGAAAGTCCACATCAGGGTGATGTAATGGGAGGGTATTATCACCCCATAATGAAGTCCAATCGGGAGACTGGTAATGGGGTATTATAATCACCCATAAAAGTCCATGTCAGGGTGACACATAATGAGAGTATCTTCTTATGACTAGGTCTGATCGGGAGGCAAATAGCGGGGTATTACCCCATGAATGTCCATGTCAGGGTGACACAATGTGGGGGGTATTATCACTCCATGATGAGGGCCAATCCAGAGATATATAATGGGCATATTATCACTTCTTGAAAGTGTATGTCAGGGTGATATGTAATGGGAGTTATCACCCATGATGAGGTGCAATCGGAATGCATGTAATGGGTGTGGCATCACCCCATTAAAGTCCATGTCAGGGTGACATGTAATGAGGGGCTTTTATCACCCAATGATGAGGTCCAATTGGGAGAAACGTGATGGGAGAGTTATAGCATCACCCCATGATGACATCCAACCATGAAATGGGGGCATTATATTCGCCCCATGATGAGGTCCGATCCGGAGACACATAATGGGGATATTAACACCCCATGAAAGTCCATGTCAGGGTGATGTGCAATGGAGAGATATTAACCCAAAAGGTCCGATTGGAGACGTAATAGGGGGTATCACCCCATGATGAGGTACAATCAGGAGACGTAATGGAGGGTATCATCAGCCCATCAAAGTCCATGTCAGGGTAAGGTAATGGGGGGTATTACCTCATGATGAGGTCCAATTGTGAGAAACATAACGGGATATTATCACCTCATGAAAGTCCATGTCAAGGTGACATGTAATGGGGGGGTATTATCACCCTATGATGAGATCCAATTGGGAGACACGTAATGGGGAGTATTATGCCATGAAAGTCGTTGTCAGGGTGACCCATAATGGGAGGGTATTATCACCCTAAGATTAGGTCTTATCTGGAGACGCTTAATGGGGGTCATCACCCAATATGGAGGTCCAATCGGGAGGCATGTAATGGAGGTATTATCACCCCCATGAAAGTTTATCCAATGGAGACAAGAAATGGGGGGATAGTATTACCCCATGATGTCCAATTGGGAGACAAAATGGGGGGTATTAATACCACATGATGTCCGATCAGGAGGCATGTAATGGGTGCATTATCACCCGATGAAAGTCCATGTCCGGGTGACATGTAATGCGGGGTATTATCACCCCATGATGAGGTCTGATCAAGAGATACATATTGGAGGGGTATTATCATCCCCCCGTGAGCGTCCATATTAGGGAGACACATAATTGGGGGGGTTTAGCCCCTGATGAGGTCTGATCGGGAGACATGTAATAGGGAAGTATTATCACCCAATAAAAGTCCATGTCAGGGTAACACATAATGTGAGGCTATCACCCTATGATGAGGTCCAATCAGGAGACCATAAGGGGTATTATCACCCAATAATGAGGTTTGATCAGGCGACACTAAATGGGGGTATTAGCACCCCATGATGAGGTCCGATTGGGTGACACATAATGGAGGGTATCACCCCATGGAAGTCCATTTCAGAGTAATACATAATTGGGGTATTATGAACCCATCATGAGGTCCAATTGGGAGATATAATGGGAGGTAACCCATGAAAGTCCATGTCAGGGTGACTTGTAATGGGGGTGCCATCACACCATGATGAGGTCCGATTGGGCAAAACATAATGGGGAGTATTACCCTATGAAAGTCCATGTCAGGGTAGCACATAATGGGGGTATTGCCCCATGTGAAGGTCCAATTGGGAGATGATGGAGGGTACTATCACCCCCTCATGAAAGATCATATTAGGGTGACATGTAATGGGGGTATTTCATCATGCCATGATGAGGTCCGATCTGGAGACTTGTAATGAAGGGTATTATCAACCTATGAAGGCCCATGTCAGCATAACATGTAATGGGGTATTATCATCCCATGATGATCAGGAGGCATGTATTGGGGGTATTATCACTGGATGAAAATCATTATCAGACTGACACAATGGGGGAGGGTATTATCACACCATGGTGAGGTCTGACACACACATTGAGGGGTATTACCCCATGAGCATCCATGTCAGGGTGAGACATAATTGGGGCATTATCACCCCATGATGACATCTGATCAGGAGACACTTAATATGGGGTATAATCATCACCCCATGATGAGGTCCGATTGAGACATATTGGAGGGGTATTATCACCCCATGAGTGTCCATGTCAGAGAGACACATAATTGGGGGGTATTATCACCCTGTAATGAGGTCTGATTGGGAGATATTTAATAGGAAAGTATCACCACCTACAAGTCTGTCAGGGTAACACGTAATATGGGGCTAACAGCCCATGCTGAAGTCCGATCGGGCGACACGTAATGGGGGGGTATTATCATCACCTCAAAAAACTCCAGTTGTACCCCGTCGCATTATTGCCTGCTCAGAGGCAATCTCTGCCTAACATACAAAGCTATGTCAAACCCAGAGCTGTTCGACATGCTCCACTTAAAGAAATCCCAATCCCTCCAAGTTACATGCTCTAGGGACCTAAACCTTGTCACCACAATATACAGAACATGCTGGAGGGATAGATTCCTATCCCAGAGACTTCCCATACTCAAACAAACTACCTGTCTATATCAAACAAAGCTCATCATTAGCACTCTTCAAGAAAAATCTTAATGATTGGATAGGAGATAGGAAATTTACCCTGGGGATCACTTCTGTGGCTCTGCTCGACAGGGGGACAGGACAATAATTTTCTTGGGTGGCAAAAGCCAGGGTACCTTTTTGGCTAGGCTTGTATAGGCCCTAGGGCCAATAGCCTAATACCTACCTATAAACCTATGAAAGTCCATGTCAGGGTGACACGTAATGGGGGATGCCATAACCCCATGATAAGGTCCGATTGGGAAAACATAATGGGGTTATCACCCCATGAAAGTCCATGTTAGGGTAACATGTAATGGTATTATCGCCCCATGATGAGGTCTGATCAGGAGACATGCAATGGAGGGTACTATCATCTCCCCATGAAAGGTCATGTCAAGATGACATGTAATTTGGCTATTTAATCTCCCCATGATGTCTGATTAGGAGACCTGTAATGGAGGGGTATTAGCATCAACCCATAAAAGCACATATCAGCATGACACGTAATGTAATATTATCACAGCATGATGAGGGCTGATCTGGAAGCACATATTTGGGGGTATTATCACCCAATGAAAGTCAATGTCAGGCTGACATGGAATGGGAGGGTATTATCACACCATGATGAGGTCCGATTGGAACACATATTGGGGGGCATTACCACCCCATGAAAGTCCATGTCAAGAGTGACATAATGGGGATACCACCCAATGAAAGTCCATGTCAGGGTGACGCGTAATGTGAGGTATTATTGCCCCATTAATGAGGTGCGATCAGGAGAGACAATGGTGGGTATTATCACCCCATGAAATTCTATGTCACGGTGACACGTAATAGGGGGTATTGTCCTCACCCCATAATGAGGTCTGGTCAGGAGACACATAATGGGGGAATATTATGAACAGTCCATGAAAGTCCATGTTAGGGTGACACATAACTGGGGGTATAATCACCCCATGATGTCCGATCTGGAGACAAGTAATGGGGTATTATCAATACCTCATAAAGGTCCATGTCAAGGTGATGTAATGGGAGCTATTACCACCCCATGATGAGGTCTGATTAGGTGACATAATGAGGGTATTAGCCAATGATGAAGTTCGATGGGAGTCATGTAATGGGAATATCACCACCCCATGAAAGTGAATGTCAGAGTGGGACATAATTGGGGATATTACCCCATGATGAGGACCTATCGGTAGACACGTAATGAGTGGTATTTACCACCACATGATGAGGTCTGATCGAGAGGCATGTAATGGGTATTATCACCACATGAAAGTCTATGTCAGGGTGGCATGTCGTACGAGGTAAATCCACCTCATGGTGAGGTCCAATCAGGAGACACACAGTGGGGGGTATTATCACCGCATAAATGTCCAGCTGTGGGTGACACGTAATGTAGAGGTAATCTTATCACCCCATGATGTCCAATTGGGAGACATGCAATGTAGAATATTCTCATCACTCCATGAAAGTTTGCCTGCACCACGTCACCTCTAGGTGCTTCCATCCCCCTCTAATTTTCTTCAAAAAAACCACCCCAAAAGGATAAACATACTGGGACTCATGATACAAGATAACCTACCACAAGACCATTCCGTATAGTGTATGTACTTGAAATTATCTGCTATTTTGTGCTTACAATACAGTAGCACGTGATTTCCCCATGCCTACTAAGCAGCCTAAGGTGATCCTTTATTTCCCCCTCAAACTCCCCTGTATTCTACACCCATCATTTGGCCATACTGGTTATCAAGCTGCTATTCACAACTTTTGCCACTAGGTGGCACTGTCTACCCACTTAGTCTTTAAACAAACACTACAGTAAACCAGTACTTCCCCTGAAAGGACCCTTTCCCTTCTTACAAATCTTACTTTGCTGGCTTGCTTTGACAAGTGTATTTTAGTTTTCTTTGTTTTCTCTCTCCACAGCAGACTCACCTCTGCTTTTCTACCCCTGTAGTCCCTCCAAGTTTCCTTGTTCCAGCCACTACCCACTGATTGGTTCTAGATAGCTACCCTCTCTCTGGCTCTACCTGCTGTGTTCGCCCTCCGAATTCACTCCACTCCCCTACCCTGCCCCAAATTTCCACCTGCCCCCACTACTCCTACCTTTATTCTTATCACTATTTCCCTCCCCTTCTTCTTCCCAGCCAGTCCAGTCATGTCCTCACATACCCCTCCCACACTCATCACCACTAATCAACTACTTCCACCCCATCCCACACCATAAAGTTCTGTAATCACATCTAAACCCCCTCCCTCTTCAACATTCAAATACACTCCGTAACATTTTGCAATCCTTTTATACCTAACTTACACCAACTGACCATGCTTTCTCTGCTTCCTAAAACCCTTCTCATCCCCTCTATCAGCATAGTTCTAATTCCTCTATTCCATGCTACCTCCTACTCCATTTGTCAACTCCCCCCTCCTTCCTATCCCACACCCCCAATCCCCAACCCCCATCCTCACCCTACCAAATCTCACTTTGACACTATATCCTCCTCTTTAGTTCAACCCAACCCACTCCACTACTACAGACTAAAAATTATACCCTCCTCAATAAAACATCATATACCTAAACTAAAATTGCATTTTCCACAAAACTCAAAGAGCAAACCCAATCTCCTGCTTCTGTCCTTCTTTGACTGCCTAAGCTTAGTAGGAGATACACATGCCAACCCCGGACCTAATACTATCACTAATCCTAATCCCCCAGACACAAGCAATATAACCAACCATAAATATATCAAGCTACTCACCATTAATGTCCAGAGTCTAAAAAAACCAAACAACCCACTTTCATGCCCGGCTATACCATAACCTACCAGACATAGTAGCTATCTCTGAGACATGGCTAAAATCCCACATCTCTGACTCTGGAATCCTACCCCCTGGGTTTCATGCCCTCAGGTATGACCACCTAAATAGAAAAGGCAGAGGAGTAGCCTTAATTTATTCTAGCCTACTCTCCATTACTCACTACCAAAACCCCATTCCTCAGTTCAACATCGCAGAACTTGCCATAGTTCTACTAAAAATTAATAACTATTAAAGCATTTGTACCATGGCCCTCTATATCCCCCCAGGAAACAGTGCCACAACACTTGAACAAATTCTTCTATGGGTCTCAACTAATAAGCTTCAGACCTACATACTAGAGGACGTGAACATAGACTGAAACAAAATTAAATAACTGTAATCCCTCCATATCTATCAATCTATTCAAATTCACTCAACTAACCAACTGCATTACTAAACCCAATAAAAGCAACCCCCCAGGCTCCACTCTTGACTGGATCCTAGTCACCCACCCAAATAAAATCTCAAACACAGGCATCTTACCAGACTCCATTAGTGACCACCTCCCAGCTTTCATCCATTGAGAAACCCCCTCCGTTCCTCACCTACACCAATATATCCACACACAAAACCTTGCAAACTTCAACCCCACAACTTTCTCTAATTCTCTCAAACTGGAACAATCTAAAAACTTTTCCTCTAGACAATGCCGTAGAATTCACATCAACCTTCTTAAATACCCTGAACTCCCAAGCCCCATCAAGAACAAAAAGAATAAAAAACAACTTTGCCTCATGGCTAACTAAAGATACTAAAAGACTTAATGCAACAGAGACAATACCTGGAAACTTTACCATCGCAGTAAGCAACGTGACACCCTTCTTAAATATAAACAAGTGAAAAACAAAAAAAATCATACTATATTCAACTCCAATCTAACCACTCCAAAAATCCCAGACAATTCTGGAACTCCAATTCTCTTCTCAACCCAGGTATCAAAAACAATCCTTGCCTTGACACCAGTAGTAAACCTGACCCAGAAAGAGCCATGCTATTCAACTCCTCCTTTACCAACTCTATAGCAGAACTCACCAAGACCTTCCCAAACTGCAACCCATCCCCTCAACTCAACCCCTCTTCCCCAGCCTCTATCCAACGTTCCATCCCTTACCCTCTTCGCATATTTCATCTCAAACCCACCTCTACCTCATAAATAAAAAACTAAACTAAAGCCATGCTCCAATGCCCCTGACAACTATCCCCTCACTCTTTCTAAAAATTGCCACAGATGGAATCGCCATCCCCATTAGCATTCTCATCAGTAGATCCATACAGGAATCTTACATTCCCCAAACTGTGGTGTGCAGCCCTTATTCTACTCCTCCACAAAGGAGGTAAAAATAATATCTCAAACTTTCACCCCATAGCCATTCTCTCCCCAATTTCAAATTTTTTTGAAAAATGCATCCACTTCCAGATCATGCCTTTCCTTACCAAAAAACAACTTATCACTCCAGCACAACACTGTTTCCAACCTGGCCATAGCACAGTAACTGCTCTTCTCTCTTTCCTAGACATAGTAATCCGCACCTGTGATTCTGGAGAAATTGTATCCGCAGTTGTTCTAGACCTATCCAAGGCTTTTGACACGGTCTCCCATACCCATCTCCTGAGCCACCTTTCTAATCTTAATCTCTCTCACAATACCCTATCCTAGTTCAAAAGCTACCTGTCTGGCAGATCTTAGGCTGTAAAATGGGAAATGGTACTTCAACCTTCCTACTTACCCCCACTGGGGTACCCCAGGGATCCATACTCAGTCCAGTGCTGTTTAATATCTTTATCAATGACTTCCAGGCAGCCATTCCTAACATTAAGATTGTACAACATGTAGATGACTCAACTTTAGTCTACTCCACCTGTAATATCCCTGAACTCCAAACAAAAACTCAGATTGCTTTCTCAACCACTGAGAACTGGATGCTTCAAAACCCCCTCTCTCTAAATTCCAACAGAACCAAAATTCTAATATTCTCTCCCTCAAAATCCCTCACTTTTGATGAAAACTTTCCAAATTATAAGCCATGCCAACTCTGAGAGAAGTCATTCCTTTTGCTAAACTTCTTGGGGTAACTATAGATGCACACCTAAAATTCAATACCCATATTCAGCAAAATATTAACAAAGCACATCAAAAACTTGGTGTGCTGCACAGGAACTCCACTTTCTCTCCTTCTACAGGACAAACCCTCTCCACTACCTACTTACTACCATCACTATTGTACAGTGCTCCCCTACTAACCAACCTATCTTCCTCTATCTCTTTCAAACTGGAAATATGTTATAACAAAATCTCAGTTTGCCACCAAATCCAAATACTCCTCCCACCACTATACTGCCTTCCACCTGCTAAATTGGCTAGAACTCCCCAACTGCCTTGGGTACCTCCATCTCACTAAAGCCCATAAGCTAATATTTAAACCAGCTAAACTCCTGGCACTAACATCTTACAAACACCCCACACAGAACTCTAAGGTCTACCACCAAAATTGAATCATAGTCCACAAACCGAACCATCCCACTGGTCAGCTTCTCCTATCCTTTTCCTTAGCAAAAGCCCAACATGAACTTTCATGGGGTGATGGTAATAGCCCCCATTACGGGTCAGCCCGACATGAACTTTCATGGGGTGACGATAATACTCCTCCATTACGGGTCAGGCCAACATGGATTTTCATGGGGTGATAATACCCCCCATTATGGGTCAGCCCAACCCCAACTTTCACAGGGTAATACCCCCCATTATGGGTCAGCTCAACCCTAACATTCATGGAGTGATAATTCCCCCATTACAGGTCAGCCCGACCCAGACGTTAATGGGGTGATGATTCCCCATTACACGTCAGCCCGACCCTGATTTTCATGGGGTGATAATACCCCCATTACGGGTCACCCTGACCTAGACTTTCATGGGGTGACAATACCCTCCATTACGGGTCAGCCCGACCCAGACTTTCATGTGGTGATACCCCCCCATTACGGGTCAGCCCGACCCTGACTTTCACAGGCTGATACCCCCCATTACATTTAGGTTCATGCTTGCCTCCACAATTAAGACAACCAACAGTATGATTAAGTGCTGTGGCCCCATTCAGTTTGTGGTTGGAATTGGGTACTGCCACACCCTTTAGTTTATATCTCCATTTGCACATAACCTTATCTTGCATACTATCAACATTCACACTGGTGGACAGTGAATGCATGATTTTCTAGCTCATATGCATACTTGTATGCTTGTCTGTAAGTTCATATATTTGCCTAATCCCTATGGCTTTGCTCAATGTTAAATCACTGTCTTGAAGCAGAATCTTTCTCACTGCATCATTATTAATGACACACACGAGTCTGTCTTTTATCAACTCATCTTGACAATCACCAAATCAGCACATTTTAGCTTTATTTCTCAAGTCAGTAATATATGCTGCTATAGTTTCACCAGGGTTTTGATTTCTTGTGTAAAATATGTACCTTTCCATTGTAATATTCATTTGAGGGTTACACATTTCTTTAAATTTATGTTTTAAGTACACTGGGTTTTCACGCTTCAGCCTGTATCACAGTATGGTGTTCCCCCTCCCCTGCATACAAGACAGGTGCATACACAAATGAACTTTCCCTCTCAATGGCTTCAAGTCTGGTAATATAAGAAGTATGAAGGATTTTGCATGTGTGTCCTTAGAAAAAGCACCCAGTATGAAACTATATTCTTGTTCAAACACACTCCATTTATGGTGTTATTGCCACCCCCTAAAAGTCGGGCTGACACGTAATGGAGGGTATTATTGTCACCTCATGAAAGGGTCGGGCTGACCCGTGATGGGAGGGTATCACCTGTGAAAGTCTGGGGTCAGGCTGACCTTTAATGGGGGGTATCACCCTGTGAAAGTCTAGGTCAAGGTATCACCCCATGAAAGTCTGAGTCGGGCTGACCCGTAATGGGGGGTGTTATTGTCACCCCATGAAAGTCAGGGTCGGCTTACCCATAATAGGCGGTTATTACCCCGTGAAAGTCCATGTCGGTCTGACCTGTAATGGTATTTATCATCAACCCAAGAAAGGCAGGGTCGGGCTGACATGTAATGGGGGGATATCATCTTGTGAAACTCTGGGTCAGGCTGACCCGTAATAGGGAGTGGGGTATTATCTCCCCATGAAAGTTGGGGTCAGGCTGACCCATAATGAGCAGGTATTAGTCACCCCATGAAAGTCTGGGTTGGGCTGACCTGTAATGGGTATTGTCACCCCTTGAAAGTCTAGGTTGGGCTGACCTGTAATGGGGTGTATTATAGTCACCCTGTGAATGTCAAGGACAGGCTGACCCATAATGGGGGTTACTGCCCCATGAAAGTCAGGGTTGGGCTTACCCGTAATGGGGGTATGATCACCACTCTGTGAAAGTCAGGGTTGGGCTCACATTATTGGTATTGTCACCCCATGAAAGTCCATGGGTTGAACTGAAATGGGGGGTATCACCCTGTGAAAGTCGGGCTGAACTGTAATGGAGGGTATTTTAGTCACCCCCTGAAAGTTGGGGTTAAGCTGACCTGTAATGTGGTATTATCGTCATCCCATGAAATCCATGTCAGGCTAACTTGTAATGGGGGGTGTTATTGTCACCCTGTGAAAGTCCATGTCAGGCTAACCCATAATGGGAGGGAGTTATCACCCAGTGAAAGTCCATGTCGGGCTGACCCGTAATGATGGGTGTGTTATCGTCACCCAGTGAAAGTCCATGTTGGGCTGACCTGTAATGGGGGTATCATCACCCTGTGAAGTCCATGTCTGTCTGACCCGTAATGTGGGGTGTTATCGTCACTCCATGAAAGTCCATGTCGGGCTGACCCATAATGGGGAGGGGGTGTAATCACCCTGTGAAAGTCAGGCTGACCCATAATGGGGGATATCACCCCATGAATGTCAGGCTGACCCATAATAGGGGGTATTGTCACCCTGTGAAAGTCCTTGTCAGGTGGACTTGTAATGGGGGCTATTATCGTCACCCCATAAAAGTCCTCGTCAGGCTAACTCATAATGGGGGTTATCACCCCATAAAAGTCCTTCTCAGGCTGACCCATAACTAGGGTATTGTCACCTCATGAAAGTCCTTGTACGGCTGACCCATAATGGGAGGTATCATTATCCCATGAAAGGCCATGTTGGGCTGACCCGTAATGGGGGAATATTATTGTCACTCCATGAAAGTCCATGTCGGGCTGACCCAAGATGGAGGATTATCATCACCCCGTGAAAGTCCATATTGGCCTGACCCATAATGGATTATCATCACCCCGTGAAAGTCCATATCTGGCTGACCCCTAATGGGGGATTATCATCACCCTGTGAGTGAAAGTCTGGGTCGGGCTTACCCATAATAGGGGGTTATCACCCCATGAAAGTCCATGTCGGTCTGACCTGTAATGGGGGCTATTTATCACCCCAAGAAAGTCAGGGTTGGGCTGACATGTAATAGGGGATATTATTGTTACCTCGTGAAACTCTGGGTTGGGCTGACCTATAATGGGGGTGTATTATCATAACCCTGTGAAAGTTGGTGTTGGTCTGACCTGTAATGGGGATGTATTATTGTCACCCTGTGAAAGTCTGAGTCGGGGCTGACCTGTAATGGGGTGTTATCATCACCCCATAAAAGTCAAGGTCAGGCTGACCCATAAAGGGGGTTATTGCCACCCTGTGAAAGTCTGGGTTGGGCTCATGTGTAATGGAGGTATGATCACCCCCCTTGTGAAAGTCGGGGTTGGGCTGACCCATAATTGGGGGTATTATCACCATCCCGTGAAAGTCGGGGTTGGGCTGACCTGTAATAGGGGTATTATCGCCACCCCGTGGAAATCAGGACAAGGCTGTCCCTTAATGGGGGGGTATTATCACCCTGTGAAAGTCCATGTCTGGCTGACCCATAATGGGGATATTATCACCCCGTGAATGTCAGGGTCACACTGACCCATAATGGGGGATTATCGTCACCCCGTGAAAGTCTGGGTCGGGCTGACCCGTAATGGGGGGTATTATCACCCCCCATGAAAGTATGGTTCGGGCTGACCCATAATGGAGGGTATTATTGTCACCTCATGAAAGTCAGGCTGTCCCGTAATGGGGGGTATCACCCCATAAAAGTCCATGTCTGGCTGACCCGTAATAGGGGGTATTGTCATCACCCCGTTAAAGTCCATATCGAGCTGACCCGTAATGGGGTGTTGTCACCCCGTAAAAGTCCATCTCGGGCTAACAATGGGGGGTATTATCGTTACCCCGTGAAAATCGGGCTCCGGCTAATCTGTAATGGGGTTATCACCCTGTGAAAGTTTGGCTCTGGCTGATGCATAATGGAGGGGCATTATCATCACCCCGTGAAAGTTGGGCTCAGACTGACCTGTAATAGAGGGGTATTATAGTCACCACATGAGTCAGGTTTGGGCTGAGCCACAATGAGGGGGTATTATCACCTCGTGAAAGTCCATGTCGGGCTGACAAGTTATGGGGGTATTATCACCCCATGAAAGCTCATGTCAGGTTGACCCATAATGGGGACACTATCATCACCCCGTGAAAGTCCATGTCGATCTGACCCATAAGGGTGTGCATTATCATCACCCCTTGAAAGTAGGGGTCGGGCTGACCCATAATGGGTGGGTATTACCCCATGAAAGTCGGGGTTGGGCTGACCCATAATGGGCAAATATTACCCCATGAAAGTCGGGATGGGGCTGACCCATAATGGGGGTATAATAGCCCATGAAAGTCAATTGGGATGACCCATAATGGGGAGGTATTGTCACCTCATCTATTGGGCGGACCCATAATGGGGGTATTATCGTCCCCCCTTGAAAGTTGAGCTAACCTGTAATGGTGGGTATTATCACCCAGTGAAAGTAGGGCTGACCTTTAATGGAGGGGTATTATCATCACCCCATGAAAGTCTGGCTCGGGCTGAGCTGTAATGGGGGTATTATCACCCTATGAAAGTCAGGCTGGGGCTGAGCCATAATGGGGGTATTATTGCCACCCTGTAAAAGTTGGGCTCGGGCTGACCTGTAATGGGGGGTATTATCACCCCGTGAAAGTTGGGATGACCCGTAATGGGGGAGTTTTATCACTCTGTGAAAATCAGGCTGACCAGTAATGCGGAGTACTGTCACCCCATGAAAGTTTGGCTGACCAAAAATGGGGGTATTATCACCCCGTAAAAATCCATGTTGGGCTGACCTGTAATAGATATCACCACCCCATGAAGGTCCATGTTGGGTTGAACTGTAATAGAGGGTATTACCATCACCCCGTGAAAGTCGGGGTCAGGCTGAACTGTAATGGAGGGTATTATCATCACCTCATAAATGTCTGGGTCGGGCTGACCCATAATGGGGGGTATTGTCACCCCATGAAAGTTGGGGTCAGGCTGACCCATAATGGGGGATTTATCATTACCCCATGAAATCCATGGGCTAACCCGTAAAGGGGGAGGTTATCACCATGTGAAAGTCCATGTTGAGCTGACCTGTAATGGGGGGTATCATCACCCCGTGAAAGTCCATGTCTGTCTGACCTGTAATGTGGGGTGTTATCATCACTCCGTGAAAGTCTTTGTCGGGCTGACCCATAATGGGAGGGGTATAATCACCCTGTGAAAGTTAGGCTGACCTGTAATGGGGGGTATCATCACCCCTTGAATGTCGGGCTGACCCATAATAGGAGGGTATTGTCACCCCATGAAAGTCCTTGTTGGACTGACTCATAATGGGGGGTATTATCGTCACCCTGTAAACGTCCTTGGGCTACCTCGTAATGGGGGATATTATCATCACCCCGTAAAAGTCCTTGTCAGGCTGACCCATAACGGGGGGTATTGTCATCCCATGCAAGTCCTTGGGCTGACCCATAATGGGAGGTATCATCACCCCATGAAAGTCCATGTCAGGCTGACCCGTAATGGGGGGGATATTATCGTCACCCCATGAAAGTCCATATCGGGCTGACCCATAATGGGAGATTATCATCACCCTGTGAAAGTCTAGGTTGAGCTTACCCATAATAGGGGGTTATCACCCCATGAAAGTCCATGTCGGTCTGACCTGTAATGGAGGCTATTTATCGTCACCCCAAGAAAGTCATGGTTGGGCTGACATGTAATGGGGGGGATATGGTCACCTCGTGAAACTCTGGGTTGGGATGACCTTTAATAGGGGGTACTCTCATCACCCCTTAAAAGTCGGGGTCGGGCTGATCTGTAATGGAGGTGTATTATCGTAACCCTGTGAAAGTCTGGGTTGGGCTGACCTGTAATGGGGGTGGTATCATCACCCCGTAAAAGTCCTGGTCGGGCTGACCCATAATGGGGGTTATCGCCACCCTGTGAAAGTCAGGGTTGGGCTCACGTGTAATGGGGGTATGATCACCAACCTGCAAAAGTCGAGGTTGGGCTGACCTGTAATGGGTATTATCACCATCCCGTGAAAGTCGGGGTTGGGCTGACCTGTAACAGGGTGTATTATTGCCACCCCGTGGAAGTCTGGATCAGGCTGACCCTTAATAGGGGGTATTATCATCACCCCTTGAAAGTCCATGTCTGGCTGACCCATAATGGGGGTATTATCACCCCATGAAAGTTAGGGTCGGGCTGACCCATAATGGGGGTTATCACCCCATGAATGTCTGGGTCGGGCTGACCCATAATGGGGGGTATCATCACCCCATGAAAGTCTGGGTCGGGCTGACCCATAATGGGGGGGTATTATCACCCCGTGAAAGTCTGGGTCGGGCTGACCCATAATGGGGGGTATTATCACCCCGTGAAAGTCTGGTTCTGGCTGTCCCGTAATGGGGGGTATTATCACCCCATGAAAGTCAGGCTGTCCCGTAATGGGGATAATTATCTCATGAAAGTCCATGTCAGGCTGACCTGTACTGGAGGGTATTATCATCACCCCGTAAAAGTCCATGTAGGGCTGACCCGTAATGGGGTGTATTGTCATCACCCCATAAAATTCCATGTCGGGCTGACCCATAATAGGGTGTTACCCCGTAAAAGTCCATCTCGAGCTGACCCATAATGGGGGGTATTATCACCCCGTAAAAGTCCATCTCGGGCTGACCCATAATGGGGGGTATTATCATCACCCTGTGAAAATCGGGCTCCAGCTAATCTGTAATGGGGGGTATTATCGTCACCCCTTGAAAATAGGGCTCTAGCTAATCTGTAATGGGGGTATTATCACCCTGTGAAAATCAGGCTCCAGCTAATCTGTAATGGGGGTATTATTGTCACCCAGTGAAAATCGGGCTCCGGCTAATCTGTAATGGGGGTATTATCGTCACCCCATGAAAATTGGGCTCCGGCTGATGCATAATGGGGGGGTATTATCACCCCATGAAAGTTGGGCTCAGACTGACCTGTAATAGGGGGTATTATCGTCACCCCTTGAAAGTAGGGGTCGGGCTTACCCGTAATGGACAGGTATCACCCCATGAAATTCGAGGTTGGGCTGACCCATAATGGGCGAGTATTAGTCACCCCATGAAAGTTAGGATGGGGATGACCTATAATGGGGGGTATAATAGCCCATGAAAGTCTGTCGGGATGACCCATAATGGGGAGGTATTGTCACCCCATCTGTCAGGCAGACCCGTAATGGGGGATTATCATCCCCCCTTTAAAGTCGGGCTAACCTATAATGGGGAGTATTATCACCCAGTGAAAGTAGGGCTGACCTGTAATAGAGGGGTATTATCACCCAATGAAAGTCAGGCTCGGGCTGAACTGTAATGGGGGTATTATCACCCTATGAAAGTTGGGCTGGGCCATAATGGGGTATTAATGCCACCCCATAAAAGTTGGGCTCGGGCTGACCCGTAATGGGGGGTATGTGAGTTGGGTTGACCCATAATGGGGGGTATTATCACCCTATAAAAATTGGGCTGACCCGTTAAGGGTGACTATTATTGTCACTGTGAAAATCGGGCTGACCAGTAATGTGGGGTATTGTCACCCCATGAAAGTCTGGCTGACCCGAAATGGTATTATCGCTTCATGAAAGTCCATGATGGGCTGACCTATAATGGGGGGGTGTTATCACCCCATGAAAGTCCATGTGTGGTTGAACTGTAATGGAGGGTATTACCATCACCCCATGAAAGTCTGGGTCAGGCTGAACTGTAATGGAGGCTATTATCATCACCTCATAAATGTCAGGGTTGGGCTGACCCGTAATGGGGTTGTCACCTCAGAAATGGGGTCGGGCCGACCCATAATGGGGTTATCACCCCATGAAAGTCAGGGTTGGGATGACCCATAATGAGGGTATTACTCTATGAAAGTCTTGGTCAGGATGACCTATAATGGGGGTATTGTCACCTCATGAAAGTTGGGGTCAGGCTGACCCATAATGGGGGATTTATCATTACCCCAGGAAATCCATGGGCTAACCCGTAATGGGGAGTGTTATTGTCACCATGTGAAAGTCCATGTCGAGCTGACCCATAATGAGGAGTGTTATCACCCCGTGAAAGTCCATGTTGGGCTGACCCATAATGGGGAGTGTTATAGTTACCCCTTGAAAGTCTATGCCGGGCTGACCCATAATGGGGAGTGTTATCGTTACCCCTTGAAAGTCTATGCCGGGCTGACCCATAATGGAAAGTGTTATTGTCACCCCTTGAAAGTCCATGTCGGTCTGACCTGTAATGTGGGGGTGTAATCACCCTGTGAAAGTCAGGCTGACCCGTAATGGGGGTATTATAACCACCCCGTGAAAGTCCATGTCGGGCTGACCCATAATAGGTGGTATTATCTTCAGCCTGTGAAAGTAAATGGGCTGACCCATAATGGGGGTGTATTGCCACCCCGTGAAAGTCTGGATTGGGCTGACTCAATGGGAGTATCATCCCTGAAAGTTGGGGTCGGGCTGACTCGTAATAGGGGGGTATCGCCACCCGTGAAAGTTGGGGTCGGGCTGACTCGTAATAGGGGGGTATCGCCACCCGTGAAAGTTGGGGTCGGGCTGACTCGTAATAGGGGGGTATCGCCACCCGTGAAAGTTATATCGCCACCCGTGAAAGTTGGGGTCGGGCTGACTCGTAATAGGGGGGTATCGCCACCCGTGAAAGTTGGGGTCAGGCTGACTCATAATAGGGGTGTATCACCACCCGTGAAAGTTGGGGTCAGGCTGACCCATAATGGGGGGTATTATCACTACCCCGTGAAAGTCGGGAGTAAGGCTGACCCGTAATAGGGGGTATTATCACCACCCCATGAAAGTCAGGGGTTAGGCTGACTTGTAATAGGGGGTATTATCGCCACCCGTGAAAGTTGGGGTCGGGCTGACCCATAATGGGGGGTATTATCACTACCCCGTGAAAGTCGGGAGTAAGGCTGACCCGTAATAGGTGGTATTATCGCCACTCCATGAAAGTCAGGGGTTGGGCTGACCCATAATGGATATCGCCACCCGATAAAAGTCGGGGGTCAGGCTGACCCATAATGGGGGATATTATCACCACCCCATAAAAGTCGGGGGTCAGGCTGACCCAAAATAGTGGGGTATCACCACCCTGTAAAAGTCGGGGGTCAGGCTTACATGTAATGGGGATATCACCACCCCATGAAAGTTGGGAGTCAGGCTGACCCATAATGGGGGATATCACCACCCCATAAAAGCCGGGGGTCAGGCTGACCCATAATAGGGGGTATTATCGCCACCCCGTAAAAGTCAGTGGTCAGGCTTACACAATGGGGGGTATTATCACCACCCTGTAAAAGTCGAGGGTCAAGCTTACATGTATGGGGGTATTATCACCACCCCGTAAAAGTCGGGGGTTAGGCTTACCCATAATGGGGGGTATTATCACCACCCCATAAAAGTTGGGGGTCAGGCTTACCAGTAATGGTATTATCGCCACCCCATAAAAGTTGGGGGTCAGGCTTACCAGTAATGGTATTATCGCCACCCCATAAAAGTTGGGGGTCAGGCTTACCAGTAATGGGGGCTATTATTGCCACACCGTAAAAGTCATGGGTCAGGTTGACCTGTAATGGGGGTATTACCACCCTGTGAAAGTCTGGGTTCGGGCTCACCCGTAATAGGGGATATTGCCACCCCATGAAAGTCTGGGGTTGGGCTGACCTGTAATGGGTATATTATCGCTACCCCGTGAAAGTCGGCAGTTGGGCTGACCTGTAATGGGAGTGTTATCGCTACCCTGTGAAAGTCGGAGGTCTGGCTGACCCGTAATATGGGAGTATTATCGCTACCCCGTGAAAGTCGGGGGTCAGGCTGACCCGTAATATGGGGGTATTATTGCCAACTCGTGAAAGTCGGGTGGTGGGCTAACCCATAATATTGGGTATTATTGCCAACTCGTGAAAGTCGAGCTGACCCGTGCAGCTGTAGTGTTGTTTCCTCACAGCAAGAGGTTCTGTTCGATTCTCGTCTGGAGTGCCTTCTGTGTGTAGTCTGCATGTTCTCCCCATGGTCGAGTGGCCTCCGAAAGACATGTGTGAATGGGCGTGCCTTCTCTGAAGGTTGGGCATTGGGCTGGCAATTCAGCACCATAAAAATCTGCCAATCATTAGCGGACCGAAGTTCTGCTGGGGCAACCCCTAACCAGGAAAGGCCGAGAAGGTAAACAATCGCCACCCCGTGAAAGTCAGGGGTCGGGCTGACCAGTAATGGGGGTATTATCACTTACCTCTGAAAGTCAGGGGTCTGGTTGACCAGTAGTGGGGGGTATTATCGCCACCCAGTGAAAGTCGGGTGTCGGGCTGATCTGTAATGGGGGTATTATTGACACCCAGTGAAAGTCGGGTGTCGGGCTGATCTGTAATGGGGGTATTATCGACACCCCGTGAAAGTCGGTCAGGCTGAACCATAATATAGGGCTATCACTGCCGGCCCATGAAAGTCGGGCTGACCCATAATGGGGCGGTATCGCCGCCACCCCTTGAAAGTCGGGCTGACCCATAATGAGGCGGTATCGCTGCCACCCCTTGAAAGTCGGGCTGACCCATAATGGGGGGCTATCGCCGCCACCCCTTGAAAGTCAGGCTGACCCGTAATGGGGGCTATCGCCACCCCTTGAAAGTCAGGCTGACCCATAATGAGGGGCTATCGCCACCCCTTGAAAGTCGGGCTGACCCGTAATGAGGAGCTATCGCCACCCCTTGAAAAGTCGGGCTGACCCGTAATGAGGGGCTATCGCCACCCCTTGAAAGTCGGGCTGACCCGTAATGGGAGGCTATCGCCACCCCTTGAAAGGCTGGCTGACCTACAATGGGTGGCTATAGCCGCCACACTGTGAAAGTTGGGCTGACACGCAATAGGGGCAATAGCCATCACCCCGTGAAAGTCAGGCTGACCCGCAATTGGGGGACTATTGTCGCCACTCTGTGAATTTGGGCTGACCCGCAGTGGGGTGCTGTTGCCACCACTCTGTGAATTTGGGCTGACCCGCAGTGGGGTGCTGTTGCCACTACTCTGTGAATTTGGGCTGACCCGCAGTGGGGTGCTGTTGCCACCACACTGTGAATTTGGGCTGACCCGCAGTGGGGTGCTGTTGCCACCACTCTGTGAATTTGGGCAGACCTGCAGTGGGGTGCTGTTGCCACCACTCTGTGAATTTGGGCAGACCTGCAGTGGGGTGCTGTTGCCACCACTCTGTGAATTTGGGCTGACCTGCAGTGGGGTGCTGTTGCCACCACTCTGTGAATTTGGGCTGACCTGCAGTGGGGTGCTGTTGCCACCACTCTGTGAATTTGGGCTGACCCGCAGTGGGGTGCTGTTGCCACCACTCTGTGAATTTGGGCTGACCTGCAGTGGGGTGCTGTTGCCACCACTCTGTGAATTTGGGCTGACCCGCAGTGGGGTGCTGTTGCCACCACTCTGTGAATTTGGGCTGACCCGTAGTGGGGTGCTGTTGCCACCACTCTGTGAATTTGGGCTGACCCGCAGTGGGGTGCTGTTGCCACCACTCTGTGAATTTGGGCTGACCCGCAGTGGGGTGCTGTTGCCACCACTCTGTGAAAAAGCGCTGCATTCCGCCCCTAGCCCGCGCCGCGGAAAGCGCTGCATTCCGCCCCTAGCGCCATGGCGCTACATTCCGCTAGCCCGCGCCCAGCGCTGCATTCCGCTAGCCGCCATGAAAGCGCTGCATTCCGCCCCTAGCCCGCGCCGCGGAAAGCGCTGCATTCCGCCCCTAGCCCGCGCCGCGGAAAGCGCTGCATTCCGCTAGCCGCGCCCTTGAAAGCGCATTCGCCCTAGCCAGCGCGCAGCGCTGCATTCCGCCTTCGCGCCTGAAAGCGCTGCATTCCGCCCCTAGCCCGCGCCGCGGAAAGCGCTGCATTCCGCCCCTAGCCCGCGCCGCGGAAAGCGCTGCATTCCGCCCCTAGCCCGCCCATGAAGCGCTGCATTCGCCCCTAGCCCGCTGAAAGCGCTACATTCCGCTAGCCCGCTGAAAGCGCTACATTCCGCTAGCGCGCCCATGAAAGCGCTGCATTCCGCTAGCCAGCGCTGGAAAGCGCTGCATTCCGCCCCTAGCGCTATAAGCGCTGCATTCGCCTAGCCAAGCGCCCAGCGCTACATTCGCCCCTAGCCCGCGCCCGAAAGCGCTGCATTCCGCTAGCCAGCGCCATGAAAGCGCTACATTCCGCTAGCTCGCGCCATGAAAGCGCTGCATTCCGCCTAGCCCGCTGAGCGCTGCATTCCGCCTAGCCAGCGCCCATGGCGCTGCATTCCGCCCCTAGCCCCGCTGAAAGCGCTACATTCCGCTAGCGCGCTGAAAGCGCTGCATTCCGCCCCTAGCCAGCGCTGAAAGCGCTACATTCCGCCCTAGCCGCCCATGAAAGCGCTACATTCCGCCTAGCCAGCGCTGAAAGCGCTGCATTCCGCCCTAGCGCGCCGCTGAAAGCGCTACATTCCGCCCCTAGCCCGCGCCCGAAAGCGCTACATTCCGCTAGCCAGCGCCCGTAGCGCTGCATTCCGCTAGCCCGAAAGCGCTGCATTCGCCCTAGCTGAAAGCGCTACATTCCGCTAGCGCGCCCATGGCGCGCTGCATTCCGCCCCTAGCCAGCGCTGAAAGCGCCATTCCGCTGCATTCGCTAGCCCTGAAAGCGCTGCATTCCGCCCTAGCCAGCGCCCATGACGCTACATTCCGCTAGCGCCAGCGCTGCATTCCGCCCCTAGCCCGCGCCACATTCTGCCCCCAGCCCGTGCCAAGGAAAGCGCTGCATTCTTACCCCCTGCACCCTTACCCCCTGCACCCCCCAGTATGGGTCAGCCCGACCCCGACTTTCACGGGGTGACAAGACCCCCATTATGGGTCAGCCCGACCTCGACTTTCACGGGGTGATAAGACCCCCATTAAGGGTCACTTTCAAGGGGTGATAATACCCCCCACCCCGTGAAAGTGACCCATAATGGGGGGTATTATCACACCATGAGTGACCCATATGGTCACTTTCATGGGGTGATAATACCCCCTATTAAAAGTCACTTTCATGGGGTGATGGTAATACCCCCCTTTACAGGTCACTTTCACGGGGTGATAATACCCCCATTACGAGTCACTTTCACGGGGTGGTAATACCCCCATTACGGCTCACTTTCACGGGGTGATAATACCCCCCATTATGGCTCACTTTCATGGGGTGATGATAATACCCCCCATTACGGCTCACTTTCACGGGGTGACGATAATACCCCCCATTACGGCTCACTTTCATGGGATGAAGATAATACCCCCAATTACGGCTCACTTTCATGGGGGGACGATAATACCCAAACCAAAAACGGACCAGCACAACGATGATGCAGGCAAAAATATTTATTTAAGACTGAATGTCATAAAACAAAAATAAATGCTGAGCAGACCGGTTTCGGCTGAAAAAACAGCCTTCTTCAGTGCTGAAACAAAATTAAATAATAATTTGAACAGCCAGAACATCCTGGTCTTTTATATATCCACTGATTTAAAGAGGTATTGCCAAAAAAAGTTTGTGGATTGTATCTGATGCATCCATCTCTTAAAAAATGCAATAATAAATGAATATGAAGAAATGAAGAGATGTTAATAAAAATGATTACTTAAAAACATATAGTATGAAAAACATTTCATGAAAAACATATCAGGAAAAACATAGCAGGAAAAAGCAGGTTGACAATTATGCCATCTCATTTAATCCAGGTTTGAACAAAGCCTCTAACCTGGTTATCCACATGGTTTCCATGTTATTAAGTTTGTTGTGCCAACCTGCTTTATAATTCCTATGCATTTGAATTTTATCAATGATAGTAAATTTGAAAACAGCCGTGGTATGTTGAATAGTGTGTTTATAAAGGGCATTGGACAGACACTGATTTCTAATAGCACTGAGGTGTTCACTGATCCTCAGTTTAAATGGTCTGGATGTTTGACCCACATAAAATGATGAACAGGTGCATGTAGCTAAGTAAATGACCCAATCTGAGCTTCAGTTGCCAAAAATGTTGATTTTATATACTTTAAATGTATTTTTACTTGAAAATTCTTTGGTTTTAAAAATATGTTGACAGGCACTGCAGTGCCCACAAGGGAAGCAGCCAAGCAATGGGTCACCAAATAAAGTGGTTTGAACAGGTATTGCTGGTGTGTACCTTTTGTAACGTGTCAACCTTGAATGGATAGTCCTACCCCTCCTGTATGAAAAAGCACATTTGTCTGGTAAAATCTCATTCAAAAGTTCATGGGATTTAAGTATATCCCAATGTCTGTCAATGATCTGTCTGAATCTAGATGTATTGTTCCCAAAAGTAGTAACAAATCTGATTGGTTGCCTAGGACTGGAATTGTCATTGTGTTCCTTATTATGATATTGTAATAAGGTGGGTCGTGTCACATGTTTGATTTGTTGAATGGTATGCGAGATCTGATATTTGGGATATCCACGATCAATAAATCTATCTGACAAATCTTGTGTACAGGTTTCATATTGTTCATGTGATGAGCATATGCATTTCATATGCAAAAAATTGGGATTTCAGAATGTTTTGGATGATGTGGCGAGTGTTAGAGCTGGATGCATATAATAATGTTTTATACTGAGGAAACTTCCTATGTACGTGTGTAGCTAGAGTATGATCCATCTGTCTAGAAACAACAACATCCAAGAAAACAGTCTCTTCATATTCAATATTTAAGGTAAATTGTATATCCCAAGGGTTGTTGTTGAGATATTGAATGAAGTCAGACACATGGTCCTTATCCCCACGCCACACCATCCAACAATCATCTAAACATCTCCTCCAGATGTCAAGATTGTTTATATGTAAGTTATGATTGACATCATAGATGAATGATTGCTCAAAAAAAAACCCATGAAAAGGTCAGCATATATAGGGGCAAAGGACGCCCCCATTGCCGTTCCCTTAGTCTGCCAGTAAGGTTGTCCATCAAAGTAAAAGATATTTTTGCATAACACATACTCAGTCAGCTTGACCAGAAAATTGTTGAAACCAGTTGAATATAACCCAGATTTATTTAGCCAATATGAAATAGCTGTTATTCCGGCTTCATGTAGTATACTTGTGTATAAAGATGACACATCTAAGGTACACAGCCACCAGTCAGCTTCCAGTTGTGAGTCCTGAATGATATTCAGGAACTCAGTAGTATCTTGTATTCTGGATCTAACATGAACCAAAAGGCATTTCAAATAATATGTAAGGAAAGCAGAAAGTGGTTCTGTAAGAGAGCCTCTGCCCGAGACAATTGGTCTTCCTGGGGGGGGGGGTTAATAGAATCTTTATGGATTTTAGGAAGTAAATATAAGTACTGGGGCATAGGTTCAGTCACTTTAAGTTGTCTGCAAATCTGTGTACTAATGATCCCATCTTCCATCGCTAAATCCAGTAAAGAATTTATTTGTGCCTTAAAATTGGGTGTAGGATCCACAACCATCTTAATGTAAAAATGAGTATCGGCCAGCTGTCTATGGGCCTCATCTTTATAGGTACTGTGATCCATAACCACAACACCACCCCCTTTATCAGCCGGAGTGATAACTATGGATTGGTTAAGTTGGAGTTCAGTTAATGCATGTCTCTGAGCTTGAGTAAGGTTATGATGAACAGATGAGTACCTACTGGAAAAATGCAAATCTTTTATGACACATTCCTTAAACATAGAAACATGTTTATCCAAAGGTGGTGCAAAATCAGATTTGCCAAATTTAAACTGAGTAGATCTTTGAGTAGAGTCATGATCTGAAAAAAATATCTTAAGATTAACCAATCTACAGAATTCATTAACATCATTTAACAAACTGAATTCAGAAACAGGTGCGGAGGGCACAAAATTCAGACATTTATTCAATACTTGAATATGTACAGATGATAGTTCAAAAGATGAGATGGTTATGTACATTGTTCACTATTTCACCATCTGTTGTAGAAGTACTTGTAAACTGGTTGTTCCCATGTCTGTTACTATGCTTTCTGCCCCCCACGTGTCTTATGTTCAAAGGGTTAGACACCTTTCGCTTGGCAGCAGGGGACGCCTGATGTGAAGGTACATCATAATCGGTGGCTGAGGAGTTATCCTCTGAAGTCATACTGACTGAAGAATCAGTCCTTAGAATTGACCTGGGCCTTTTTCTGCCTTGATTGCTTTTATTTTTGATAGCTCTATCCGTGAACCTGACATTCTTTGATACTACAAAGTGTTTCCCTTTCTCATAATCGGACAAATCCCGATTAAATTTCTGTATTTTTTGTTGTTCTAAATTAGCCAAATCTTTGGCCAAAACTGAAGTATGTTCCTGAAAATAGGTTTCAGTTTGAAATGCCTGTGCCTCTATACAAACTTTGTTAATTTCTACAATTTGTGATTCAATGATTCTTTCATAGTACCCAATCAAGGTATTTGCAAACAACATAGCTGTTTGGTGTTGTGCCAATGCCCAATCTTGTGATAACTGAGCATCAACATTAGAAACAAGGGGGTTGTAAATGGATCCTATGACCTTTAGGAGTAATATATTTTAGTTTGTAGGCCTTGAATAACTTCAAGTGCAAAATCTTAGACCTAAGATGTTTCATATAATACCCCCCATTACGGCTCACTTTCACGGGGTGACGATAATACCCCCCATTACAGGTCACTTTCACGGGGTAATGATAATGCCCCCCATTACGGGTCAGCCTGACCCCGACTTTCACCAGGTGACAATACCACCCCATTACGGGTCAGCGTGACCCCGACTTTCACAGGGTGATAATACCCCCCACCCTGTGAAACTGACCCATAATGGAGGGTATTATCGCCACCTCATGAATGTGACCCGTAATGGGGGGTATTATCGTCACTTTCATGGGGTGATAATACCCCCATTGAGGGCCACTGTCATGGGGTAATGATAATACCCCCATTACAGGTCAGCCCGACCTAGACTTTCACGGGGTAATAACCCTCCACTACGGGTCAGCCCAACCCAGACTTTCACAGGGTGAAGATAATACCCCTCCACTATGGGTCACCCCAACCCAGACTTTCACAGGGTGACGATAATACCCATCCACTATGGGTCAGCCCAACCCAGACTTTCACAGGGTGACGATAATACCCATCCACTACGGGTCAGCCCAACCCAGACTTTCACAGGGTGATGATAATACCCCTCCACTACAGGTCAGCCCAACCAAGACTTTCACAGGTGACGATAATACCCCATTATGGGTCAGCCCGACCCCGACATTCACGGGGTGACGATAATACCCCATTATGGGTCAGCCATACCCCGACTTTCATGGGGGTGATGATAATAGCACTCCACTACGGTCAGCCTGACCCCAACTTTCATGGGGTGACAATACTCCTCAACTGCGGTTAGCCCGAGCCCAACTTTCACAGGGTGATGATAATACCCCTCCATTATGGGTCAGCCCAATCCCAACTTTCACAGGGTGACGATAATACTCCTCCATTATGGGACATACCAATCCCAACTTTCACAGGGTGATGATAATGCCCCTCAATTACTGGTCAGCCAGACCCCAAATTCATGGGGTGACGATAATATCCCTCCATTACTGGTCAGCCATACCCTGAATTTCACAGGGTGATGATACTCCTCCGTTACGGGTCAGCCCGACCCCGACTTTCATGGGGTGACAATAATACTCCTCCATTACGGGTCAGCCCAACCCCGACTTTCATGGGGTGATGATAATACTCCATTACGGGTCAGCCTGACCCCGACTTTCACAGGGTGATGATAATACTCCTCCATTACGGGTTAGCCTGACCCCGACTTTCACAGGGTGACGATAATACTCCATTACGGGTCAGCCCGACCCCGACTTTCACGGGGTGACGATAATACTCCTCCATTACGGGTCAGCCTGACCCCGACTTTCATTGGGTGACGATAATACTCCTCCATTACGGGTCAGCATGACCCCTACTTTCATTGGGTGATAATACCCCCCATTACGGGTCAGCCTGACCCCTACTTTCATTGGGTGATGATAATAGCCCCCATTACGGGTCAGCCTGACCCCTACTTTCATTGGGTGATGATAATACCCCCCATTACGGGTCAGCCTGACCCCTACTTTCATTGGGTGACAATACCCGCATTATGGGTCAGCCCGACCCCGACTTTCACGGGGTGATAATACTCCCCATTACGGGTCAGCCCGACCCTGACTTTCACGGGGTGACTATAATACCCCCCATTGTGTCAACCCGACCCTGATTTTCACGGGGTGATAATACCCCCATTACGGGTCAGCCCAACCCCGACTTTCACGGGGTGATAATACCCCCATTACGGGTCAGCCCGACCCAGACTTTCACGGGGTGACAATACCCCCATTATGGGTCAGCCCGACCCCAACTTACTGGGGTGACGATAATACCCCCTCATTTCGGGTCAGCTCGACTTTGTCAGTGTGATGATAATACCCCCCATTTCGGGTCAGCCCGACGTTTACCCCCCATTTCGGGTCAGCCCGACTTTTACCCCCCATTTCGGGTCAGCCCGACTTTTATCCCCCATTTTGGGTCAGCCCGACTTTGTCGGTGTGATGATAATACCCCCCATTTTGGGTCAGCCTGACTTTGTCGGTGTGACGATAATATCCCCCCATTTCGGGTCAGCCCAACCCCGACTTTCACGGGGTGACGATAATACCCCCCATTCTGGGTCAGCCCAACTTTCTCGGGGTGACAGTACCCCCCATTTCGGGTCATCCCGACTTTCTCGGTGTGACGATAATACCCCCCATTTCGGGTCAGCCCAACCCCAACTTTCACGGGGTGATAATACCCCCATTATGGGTCAGCCCGACCCCGACTTTGACGGGGTGATGATAATACCCCCCATTGCGGGTCAGCCCGATCCCGACTTTCACAGGGTGACTGTCCTATTACGGGTCAGCCCGACCCCGACTTTCACGGGCTGATGGTAATACCCCCTATTACGGGTCAGCTCGACCCAGACATTCACGTGGTGATGATACCCCCATTATGGGTCAGCCCGACCCCGACTTTCACATGGTGACGATAATACTCCCCCATTACGGGTCAACCCGACTTTCATGGGGTGATGATAATACCCCCATTACGGGTCAGCCTGACCCCGACTTTTATGGGGTGACCATACCCACATTACGGGTCAGCCCGACCCCGACTTTCGCGGGGGGACGATAACACCTCCCCATTACGGGTCAGCCCGACCCCGACTTTCATGGGGTGCCGATAATATCCCCATTACGGGTCAGCCCGACCCCAACTTTCACGGGGTGCCGATACCTCCCGCTATGGGTCAGCCTGACCCCGGCTTTCACGGGGTGCCCATAATAACCCCCGCTATGGGTCAGCCTGACCCCGGCTTTCACGGGGTGCCCATAATACCCCCCGCTACGGGTCAGCCCGACCCCGGCTTTCACGGGGTGCCCATAATACGCCCCTGTTACGGGTCAGCCCGACCCCGCTTTCACGGGGTGCCCATAATACGCCCCTGTTACGGGTCAGCCCGACCCCGGCTTTCACGGGGTGCCGATAATACGCCCCCGCTACGGGTCAGCCCGACCCCGGCTTTCACGGGGTGCCGATAATACGCCCCCGCTGCGGGTCAGCCCGACCCCGGCTTTCATGGGGTGCCGATAATGCCCCCCGCTGCGGGTCAGCCCGACCCCGGCTTTCACGGGGTGCCGATAATGCGCCCCGCTGCGGGTCAGCCCGACCCCGGCTTTCACGGGGTGCCGATAATGCGCCCCCCTTGCGGGTCAGCCCGACCCCGGCTTTCACGGGGTGCCGATAATGCACCCCCCTTGCGGGTCAGCCCGACCCCGGCTTTCACGGGGTGCCGATAATGCACCCCCCTTGCGGGTCAGCCCGACCCCGGCTTTCACGGGGTGCCGATAATGTGCCCCCCTTGCGGGTCAGCCCGACCCCGGCTTTCACGGGGTGCCGATAATGTGCCCCCCTTGCGGGTCAGCCCGACCCCGGCTTTCACGGGGTGCCGATAATGCCCCCCCGCTGCGGGTCAGCCCGACCCCGGCTTTCACGGGGTGCCGATAATGCCCCCCCGCTGCGGGTCAGCCCGACCCCGGCTTTCACGGGGTGCCGATAATGCCCCCCCGCTGTGGGTCAGCCTGACCCCGGCTTTCACGGGGTGATGATAATGCCCCCCCCCGCTGCGGGTCAGCCCGACCCCGGCTTTCCCGGGGTGCTGATAACTGTATTTTGAACACAATCTAGAGCTGATTACTGAATTTCCTGCCTGCACTCATTTTTAAAATCGTTTTTTTCTTAAAACTTGCATTTTATCTGTCTCTGGCCTAGCACTCAAGTGTGGGGTCATTTACAGCACTGTTCTAACTTGTTGATACTTGTGAACATCTGCTTTCCTTAAAAAAAAAAAAAAAAAAAAAATTGCTTTTTCCCACTTTTCTGAAATTTAAAACAGTTCAGTTACAGATTTGCTGTTCTGAACTGTTTGTAAGTTTCTTGGAGGCCATTGTTTGCTTGGACTAAAGGGAAGTCTCTGTGTTCATCAGTGGCAGTGATAAACATTCAGCAGCCTGCCTGCCCCTGTGGGAGTGGTTACTGCCTTGAAACTGCAGTTTTACTGGCCATTTTGGTTCAATTCCTAACTCCTTGATCTCCCTCTCTTAAAACCCTCTTTTGCACGGTTTTGCACGTTTTTGCACATAGCGCAACATCGAGCAGTGCCGCCAAACTGGGTTTAAACTATTCCTGGCTCCATAAAGTCTGCTCTTCACTTTTTCCCTTAGAACTGCTCTATCTCTCAAATTAAACACCATATTCTCATTCTAAGGCCCCTCACTGGTCCAAATAAGTAATTTTACAAGTTAGCACTAATAAACCATAAGCACTACTTACTTTTATACTCTCTACGATTACCTTGCTCCCTATTGGTCCATTTTAATTCAGTTCCCTCTATTACTCTAGCATGTCCAAAGGTCAGTCAATGGTTTCTTCTCCAGTCCAGCTGGTGAATCTGGGAATTTTGAGGCAGTGTTACAACTGTCTCATGTACACGGACAACCCTCTCCTCCTCCAAACATGATCAAATATATGTGAGAGATGCAACCATATAGCCAAACTGGAGGCTGAGCTCTCTCATCTCAAAACTGGTGTAACCAGTCAGGAGGAGAAGGTAACCTCACACAGCACAATTCTAGTATCACATAGTCCCACCACAACAGCGAACCAAACACACAAAAACATACTCGGAGGCTCTAAATAAAAATCTGCCTAAGCAACAGAGACCTCCAAGCAGACATCCAAGCAAATGCTACCCCAAAACAAAACATGTACATCACATAGCACACAAAGTCAGTGTACCAAGCAGTCACAGCCCTTAAGGCTGAATAACACCCCTGATACTCTTGTAATAGGTGACTCTGTTGTCAGGCACACTGACGTCCCGCTCACCAGGCTGAATAAAGAGAAGGTCACAGTGAGCTGCGTGTCGGGCGCCAGGATCCGCCATATAATGCAAGCACCCAGGTCTCTCCAAAGCAAATACAAATATGACTCAGTCATTGTACATGCTGGCGTGAATGACCTGAGATGTACCTCCCTCGACTACATGAAAAGAGACATAGAGGAGCTCTCTGATTATGTAGCCCAGGCCTGTATGACCCTGACCTTGAGCAGCAACTTACCCTCACCTAGAATGATGCCACAGTATAAAGACAAAATGATCGATTTTAACAATTGGCTAAAATTTTGATGTCATTCAAAGGGGATCCAGTGTCTGTCAGCCTGGGATGACATGCTCGATAAGCCACGTTGCTTCGCTAGGGACGGCTTGCACCTGTCACCCCTGGGCTTTCGGATATTGGCAAAGGCTCTTGCCACCCCCATAGTGCCTTTTTTAGGCAAGGCTCAAAAGTCAAACCCACCTCCATAGATAGCACAAGGAGCAAGAAACTAAAGGTAATGCTGCTAAACGCCAGAAGTCTTAACCTCAAGATGCATGCACTCGAAGCTCTCCTCAGTATGGAGAACATCGATATGTGTGCAGTGCCAGAAACCTGGTTCAAGGCTCCAGAGAGCACCCCAGCACTACCAGGTTATACCTCATATTATGCTTTTCGGCCCCAAAACCCTGACCGAACCACAAAAGGAGGTGGAGTTTCCATATTTATCAAGGATATCCACACCTCCAGGTTAGTGGCATTGCACAAAGTATCGGAGACCATCCATGTGCAATTGACAGTGGGCAAGACTGCTTTTCAGTTTATAGCATCCTACAGACCACCCTCTCAAAGTCAGGATTCCCACTCGACTTTCCTGAAAACATTGGAGAACATGAAGATCTCTCCGAACACCATTATATTGGGCAACTTCAACTAAACAAACATAGACTGGGAGCATTACTCAAGCCCCAGCACCTTAGCCCAAAGGTTCCTGGAATTTATAAACTCAAATGCTATGGAACAACTAGTCACCACTCCCACAAGATGGGAAAACATACTAGACCTGATCATTACCAACATGGGGACTCTATGCTCCATACCAGAAGTATATCCCTCATTGGTAAGATCAGACCATAAATTAATTTCACTGGATATCCATATCCCGACCCCACCCCCAGCCCAGAAAACCACAGTGAAAAACTTCTCAAAAGCAAACTTCACGCTTCTCAAAACCAAAGTGGAATCCTTCAAGGCCCCAGAGCCAGTGGAAACTATGGCCCAAACTGCAGAATCCTATATAAACGCATTCTATGGACATCTCCAGGAATGCATGGATCATGCTATCCCAAACAAAATCAAGACCCAATCATCCAAAGGCAGGCGTCCAGTCTGGTGGATCCCAGCCATAAATAAACTGTACAACAGAAGGAGGAAGCTACTACATGATAGAGCAAAATCCCTAAAAGGGAAGGCATCTCTGATCAGTACTAGCAAAAAATTATGATCCCTCATAAAATCCTCCAAGGCCAGCTTCGAGAGAAAAATTGCACAGGACACTAAAGACAATCATAAGGCTTTTTTCAGTTATGTTAGGAACATGGGATGCAACTCCCAGACTTGTTCTGAGTTGATTCTAAGCAACAAAAAATACACTGAACCCACACACATCGCCAATATCCTGGCAGACAGGTTCATTGCAAACTTCTCCACCCCCTCGTCCCCAAAAGAGCAAGTATCTATCCTGGCAGAGTGCAACCTCACAAATATCTCTGATGCTCAGGTGAAGGCCGCCCTCTCCAAAGCAAAAAACACTGCTTCCATGGGACCAGATGGCGTCCCGGGTTGCATCCTACATGAACTCCAAGAAGAACTAATCCCTCAAATAAAACTGCTGTACAATCTCAGCCACACTACAGGATGTGCCCAAAGAATGGCGTACAGCAACAGTGGTCCTACTCCACAAAGGTGGCGCCTCTGCAAACCCTGGAAACTATCGCCCTATAAGCCTGACTAGCCTAGTCTGCAAGACTATGGAGAGGATCATCATGGAACTCATAAACAAAGACATTGGGGAACTACAGACCCTAGATCCTACCCAATTTGGCTTAGTCAAGGGCAGATCCTGCCTTTTGAACCTGGTCGACTTCTTTGAAACAGTCACCAAGGCCATAGATGAAGGGAAGGTAGTCCACACAGCCTATATGGACCTCGCAAAGGCATTTGACACAATACCCCACTCGGGCTTCATAGATAAGCTATCCAGCCTAAATATAAACCCCTATGTCATAAGATGGGTCACAAACTGGCTCAAAGACAGAACCCACAGAGTCAGAATTGCTGGAGCCATGTCAGACTCGAAACCGGTCACAAGTGGTGTCCCACAAGGTTCTGTCCTGGGACCTCTCTTGTTCAGTATTTACTTTTCTGAGGTACAGGCCAACGTGGGAGGACTGTGGCTCACCAAGTTCGCAGATGACTGCAAACTGGGTGCCATAATCGACTCTCCAGCTGACACAGACATCCTTCAGAAAGGTCTCGCAGAGACGGATGCCAGAGCCATGGTCTAAAGCTAAATGCCAAAAAGTGTATAGTCATACCCTTTGGCAAAAACAATGTGCCCACAAATTACCACATAGGTGGTAACCCATTAAGTACAGAGAAAGTAATTAGGGATCTGGGGACCCAAGTTGATAGCAATCCCTCCTTTGACAACCACATTGCCAAAGTGGTTAAAAAGACCTTCTACATAGCCCACCTCATCATGAAAGGATTCTCATCTAGATCAAGAGAGGTAATCGTGCCCCTTTATTCATCCCTCATCAGGCCCATCATAGAATACAATGCCCCCTTTGGGATGTACCTTACCCGACACCTGCAGCATTTAGAAAGACCCCAAAAGTACCTCACCAGGAGGATCAAGGGACTCAAACAGATGCCATATGCTGCTCGGTTAAAAAAACTCCAGCTCTACTCATTTGCATACCGCATACTTCGAGGCGATCTATGCCTGACATATAAAGCTATGTCCAACCCAGAATTAATGGACATGCTCCACCTCAGTAAATCTAAATCCCTTAGAGCCACATGATCGAGGGACTTGAACCTCAGCATAGAAATAAATAAAACATGCTGGAGGGACAGATTCATAACCCAGAGGCTCCCTTCGCTCTGGAATAGAATTCCAATTCATGTTAGGCAGAGCACCTCACTGACTGTCTTCAAGAAGAATCTTGATGAGTGGATGGGGGATCGTAGGTTTGTCCCAGGGATTACTTCCATGTCACTATTAGACAGAGGCACAGTAAACTAAACTTTAAAAAAGGGCACAGTATACTCAAATCAAGGGGTGGCGTAAGCCAAACACAATCGGGTTAGGCTTGTAAATGCCCCAGGGCAGATAGCCTAGTATGAACATATGAACCGTATACTACCACCCCATTACAGGTCAGCCCGACCCAGACTTTCATGGGGTGGCCATAATACCCCTCCATTAGGGGTCAGCCCGACCCCGACTTTCACAGGGTGATGATAATACCCCCCATTAGGGGTCAGCCCGACCCCAACTTTCACGGGGTGATAATACCCCCCATTAGAGGTCAGCCTGACCCCGACTTTCACTGGGTGATAATACCCCCCATTAGGGGTCAGCCCGACCCCGACTTTCACTGGGTGATGATACCCCCCATTAGGGGACAGCCCAACCTAGACTTTCACGGGGTGACGATAATGCCCCTGACTTTCACGGGGTGACGATAATGCCCCTGACCCTGATTTTCACGGAGTGAAGATAATGCCCCTGACCCTGATTTTCACGGAGTGAAGATAATGCCCCTGACCCTGATTTTCACGGGGTGATAATACCCCACATTAGGGGTCAGCCTGACCCCGACTTTCACGGGGTGACGATAATGCCCCCGACCCCGACTTTCACGGGGTGACGATAATGCCCCCGACCCCGACTTTCACGGGGTGACGATAATGCCCCCGACCCCGACTTTCACGGGGTGACGATAATGCCCCGACCCGACTTTCACGGGTGACGATAATGCCCCGACCCGACTTTCACGGGTGACGATAATGCCCCGACCCGACTTTCACGGGTGACGATAATGCCCCGACCCGACTTTCACGGGTGACGATAATGCCCCGACCCGACTTTCACGGGTGACGATAATGCCCCGACCCCGACTTTCACGGGGTGACGATAATGCCCCCGACCCCGACTTTCACGGGGTGACGATAATGCCCCCCCGACTTTCACGGGTGACGAAAATACCCCCCCGACTTTCACGGGTGACGATAATGCCCCGACCCGACTTTCACGGGGTGACGATAATGCCCCGACCCGACTTTCACGGGGTGACGATAATGCCCCCGACCCCGACTTTCACGGGGTGACGATAATGCCCCCGACCCCGACTTTCACGGGGTGACGATAATGCCCCCGACCCCGACTTTCACGGGGTGACAATAATGACCCCTGTTATGGGTCAGCCCAACCCCGACTTTCACGGCGTGACGCCAGTACCCCCCCGACTTTCACGGCGTGACGCCAGTACCCCCCTGACTTTCACGGCGTGACGCCAGTACCCCCCTGACTTTCACGGCGTGACGCCAGTACCCCCCTGACTTTCACGGCGTGACGCCAGTACCCCCCTGACTTTCACGGCGTGACGCCAGTACCCCCCTGACTTTCACGGCGTGACGCCAGTACCCCCCTGACTTTCACGGCGTGACGCCAGTACCCCCGACTTTCACGGGCGTGACGCCAGTACCCCCGACTTTCACGGCGTGGCCAGTACCCCGACTTTCACGGCGTGACGCCAGTACCCCCCTGCCTTTCACGGCGTGACGCCAGTACCCCGACTTTCACGGGCGTGACGCCAGTACCCCCCTGACTTTCACGGCGTGACGCCAGTACCCCCCTGACTTTCACGGCGTGACGCCAGTACCCCCCCGACTTTCACGGCGTGACGCCAGTACCCCCCCGACTTTCACGGCGTGACGCCAGTACCCCGACTTTCACGGTGACGCCAGTACCCCCGACTTTCACGGCGTGACGCCAGTACCCCCCCCCGGTCAGCCCCGGCGTGGCGCCAGGACCCCGGTCAGCCACGGCGTGCCAGTACCCCGGTCAGCCACGGCGTGACGCCAGTACCCCCCCCGGGTCAGCCACGGCGTGACGCCAGTACCCCCCCCGGGTCAGCCACGGCGTGACGCCAGTACCCCCCCCGGGTCAGCCCGACCCCGACTTTCAAGGGGTGATGAAAATACGCCCCGTAATGGGTCAGCCCGACCCCGACTTTCACGGGTTGACAAAGATACGCCCCGTAATGGGTCAGCCCGACCCCAACTTTCACGGGGTGACGAGTATACGCCCCGTAATGGGTCAGCCCGACCCCGACTTTCACGGGGTGATGAGTATACGCCCCGTAATGGGTCAGCCCGACCCCGACTTTCACGCGGTGATCATAATACCATGGTTACAACAACAAACATTCACATAGATCAAGAATTAGTACGAACCATTCAATGGTGGTTAGGCCTACCAACGCTCATATTATACTCTATAAAGCATGATAAAAAATTGTTCAGGATACGAATATGTATATGTATGGTTTGGTATTAGTATCTGGTATGTTGGCGTTAAACATTGAGTATTGTACAATTACAGTGTTGAACTTGTATTATCTACAAGCATATTATTTCAATTTATTATAATCTATAATATAGCTGAGAATGAGGCCACTATACTCTCTTTGCCTTATATTGTAATATATTATATGATCAGTACTTGGTTCATTATTATTCAGTTCTTTTGAACTTGTGGTTATCACCCTTCAAAATATATGTATATATATATATATATATATATATATCTATATATATATATATATATATATATATATATATATATATATATATACTAGTGGTATATATTTTCTGCTTTTTTACACTATGATATGCATTCACAAATAGTGACTATGGTATTGGTCTACTACCTTGTAATATGTATGTCATATAATGGCTTACTTCCAGAGCTTTGATTTTCATCTTTAAAAATATGACTTAATATCTACACCTCTGGCATTTTTATGTCACTGGTCATATGCTTTAATCAAGAATGGAACATGCACTTTGTTACTCCAGCCACTGGGTGGTGCTGCAATATTGCTTCCAGGTAATCAGAGACTAGTATAAATGCAGGCTGCTTCATTTCATTCAAATAACTTTATTGTATTCATTGATAAAGGCTGAATAGCCGAAACCGGTCGGGATTTGAAGGAATTATAAATAAATTATCATTATTTCTTCATTACTGCGTGTTCACTATCGTTTTTTGCTGGTTGTTGGTGGTTTACATTGTTGGCTTGACCCTGCATGCCATCCTTGCGTTGCGTATGGTTGTTTGCTGATGATACTACCCCCTGTTATGGGTCAGCCCGACCCCGACTTTCACGGGGTGACGATACTACCCCCTGTTATGGGTCAGCCCGACCCCGACATTCACGGGGTGACGATACTACCCCGTTATAGGTCAGCCCGACCCCGACTTTCACGGGGTGACGATACTACCCCCTGTTATGGGTCAGCCCGACCCCGACGCCAGTACCCCCGTGTCAGCCCCACCCCGACGCCAGTACCCCCGTGTCAGCCCCACCCCGACGCCAGTACCCCCGTGTCAGCCCCACCCCGACGCCAGTACCCCCGTGTCAGCCCCACCCCGACGCCAGTACCCCCGTGTCAGCCCCACCCCGACGCCAGTACCCCCGTGTCAGCCCCACCCGACGCCAGTACCCCTGTGTCAGCCCCACCCCGACACCAGTACCCCCGTGACAGCCCCACCACGACGCCAGTACCCCCGTGTCAGCCCCACCCGACGCCAGTACCCCCTGTGTCAGCCCCACCCGACGCCAGTACCCCTGTGTCAGCCCCACCCCGACGCCAGTACCCCCTGTGACAGCCCCACCCCGACGCCAGTACCCCCTGTGTCAGCCCCACCCCGACGCCAGTACCCCCCTGTGTCAGCCCCACCCCGACGCCAGTACCCCCCTGTGTCAGCCCCACCCCGACGCCAGTACCCCCGTGTCAGCCCCACCCCGACGCCAGTACCCCCCTGTCAGCCCCACCCCGACGCCAGTACCCCCTGTGTCAGCCCCACCCGACGCCAGTACCCCTGTCAGCCCCAGCCCGACGCCAGTACCGCCGTGTGTCAGCCCCAGCCCCACGCCAGTACCCCCTGTGTCAGCCCCACCCCGACGCCAGTACCCCCTGTGTCAGCCCCACCCGACGCCAGTACCCCCTGTGTCAGCCCCACCCCGACGCCAGTACCCCTGTGTCAGCCCCACCCCGACGCCAGTACCCCCCTGTGTCAGCCCCACCCGACGCCTTAGTACCCCCGTGTCAGCCCCACCCCGACGCCAGTACCCCCGTGTGTCAGCCCCACCCCGACGCCAGTACCCCCTGTGTCAGCCCCACCCCGACGCCAGTACCCCTGTGTCAGCCCCACCCCGACGCCAGTACCCCTGTGTCAGCCCCACCCGACGCCAGTACCCCTGTCAGCCCCACCCGACGCCAGTACCCCTGTGTCAGCCCCACCCCGACGCCAGTACCCCCTGTGTCAGCCCCACCCGACGCCAGTACCCCTGTGTCAGCCCCACCCGACGCCAGTACCCCCTGGGTCAGCCCCCGACGCCAGTACCCCTGTCAGCCCCACGACGCCAGTACCCCCTGTCAGCCCCGGCCAGCCCGACAGCCCCGGTCAGTACCCCCCGGTCAGCCCCCACGCCAGTACCCCCCCTGGTCAGCCCCTGACGCCGACTTTCACTTGGGTGACGGTACTACACCCCCAGCCCGACTTTCACGGCGTGACGGTACTACACCCCCAGCCCGACTTTCACGGTGACGGTACTACACCCCCAGCCCGACTTTCACGCGTGACGGTACACCCCCAGCCCGACTTTCACGTGCGTGACGGTACTACACCCCCAGCCCGACTTTCACGTGGTGACGGTACTACACCCCCAGCCCGACTTTCACGCGTGACGGTACTACACCCCCAGCCCGACTTTCACGCGTGACGGTACTACACCCCCAGCCCGACTTTCACGCGTGGCGGTACTACACCCCCAGCCCGACTTTCACGTGCGTGACGGTACTACACCCCCAGCCCGACTTTCACGTGCGTGACGGTACTACACCCCCAGCCCGACTTTCACGTGCGGCGGTACTACACCCCCAGCCCGACTTTCACGTGCGTGACGGTACTACACCCCCAGCCCGACTTTCACGTGCGTGACGGTACTACACCCCCAGCCCGACTTTCACGTGCGTGACGCTACTACACCCCCAGCCCGACTTTCACGCATGTGACGCTACTACACCCCCCCCAGCCCCACTTTCACGTGCGTGACGCTACTACACCCCCTAGCCCGACTTTCACGTGCGTGACGCTACTACACCCCCTAGCCCGACTTTCACGTGCGTGACGCTACACCCCCTAGCCCGACTTTCACGCGTGACGCTACTACACCCCCTAGCCCGACTTTCACGTGCGTGACGCTACTACACCCCCCCTAGCCCCACCTTCACGTGCGTGACGCTACTACACCCCCTAGCCCGACTTTCACGCGTGGACGCTACTACACCCCTAGCCCGACTTTCACGTGCGTGACGCTACTACACCCCCTAGCCCGACTTTCACGCGCGTGACGCTACTACACCCCCCAGCCCGACTTTCACGCGTGACGCTACTACACCCCTAGCCCGACTTTCACGCGTGACGCTACACCCCCTAGCCCGACTTTCACGTGCGTGGCGCTACTACACCCCCTAGCCCGACTTTCACGGCGTGACGCTACTACACCCCTAGCCCGACTTTCACGGGTGACGCTACTACACCCCCTAGCCCGACTTTCACGTGGGTGACGCTACTACACCCCTAGCCCGACTTTCACGTGGGTGACGCTACAACACCCCACCTAGCCCGACTTTCACGTGGGTGACGCTACTACACCCCCCCTAGCCCGACTTTCACGTGGGTGACGCTACACCCCTAGCCCGACTTTCACGTGGGTGACGCTACTACACCCCTAGCCCGACTTTCACGTGGGTGACGCTACTACACCCCCCCTAGCCCGACTTTCACGTGGGTGCTACTACACCCCTAGCCCGACTTTCACGTGACGCTTACTACACCCCTAGCCCGACTTTCACGTGGGTGACGCTACTACACCCCCCCCAGCCCGACTTTCACGAGGGTGACGCTACCACACCCCCCCTAGGCCGACCTTCACGTGGGTGACGCCACTACACCCCCAGCCCGACTTTCACGTGGACGCTACTACACCCCCCCTAGCCCGACTTTCACGTGGGTGACGCTACTACACCCCCCCTAGCCCGACTTTCACGTGGGTGACGCTACTACACCCCCCCTAGCCCGACTTTCACGTGGGTGACGCTACTACACCCCCAGCCCGACTTTCACGTGGGTGACGCTACTACACCCCCAGCCCGACTTTCACGTGGTGACGGTACTACACCCCCTAGCCCGACTTTCACGTGGGTGACGCTACTACACCCCCCCTAGCCCGACTTTCACGTGGGTGGTACTACACCCCCTAGCCCGACTTTCACGGGTGACGGTGCTACACCCCCCAGCCCGACTTTCACGTGGTGACGGTGCTACACCCCCTAGCCCGACTTTCACGTGGGTGACGGTACCACGCCCCAGCCCGACTTTCACGTGGACGGCACGCCTCCCTAGCCCGACTTTCACGTGGGTGACGGTGCCGCCCCTAGCCCGACTTTCACGGGTGACGGTGCTACCCCAGCCCGACTTTCACGTGGGACGGTGCCACGCCCCCTAGCCCGACTTTCACGTGGGTGACGGTGCTACCCCCCCCCCTAGCCCGACTTTCACGCAGGTGACGCTACGCCCCAGCCCGACTTTCACGTGGGTGACGGTGCTACGCCCCCCCTAGCCCGACTTTCACGTGGGTGACGGTGCTACGCCCCCCCTAGCCCGACTTTCACGTGGGTGACGGTGCTACGCCCCCCCTAGCCCGACTTTCACGTGACGGTGGCCACGCCCCCAGCCCGACTTTCACGCGGGTGACGGTGCTACGCCCCCAGCCCGACTTTCACGTGGGTGACGGACTTTCACGGTGCCCCCCAGGCCGACTTTCACGTGGGTGACGGTGCAACGCCGCCCCTAGCCCGACTTTCACGTGGGTGACGGTGCTACGCCCCCCCTAGCCCGACTTTCACGTGGGTGACGGTGCTACGCCCCCCCGAGACCGACTTTCACGTGGGTGACGGTGCTACGCCCCCCCGAGACCGACTTTCACGTGGGTGACGGTGCTACGCCCCCCCGGGGCCGACTTTCACGTGGGTGCCGGTGCTACGCCCCCCCGAGACCGACTTTCACGGGTGACGGTGCTACGCCCGAGACCGACTTTCACGGTGGTGGGTGCCACGCCCGAGACCGACTTTCACGTGGGTGACGGTGCGCCCGACCGAGACCGACTTTCACGTGGGTGACGGTGCTACGCCCCCCCGAGACCGACTTTCACGCGTGACGGTGCTACGCCCGAGACCGACTTTCACGTGGGTGACGGTGCTACGCCCCCCCGAGACCGACTTTCACGTGGGTGACGGTGCTACGCCCCCCCGAGACCGACTTTCACGTGGGTGACGGTGCTACGCCCCCCGAGACCGACTTTCACCGGTCAGCCTGACCCCGACTCTCACAGGGTGATGACAATACCCCCCAGTACCAGTAAGCCCCTCCACGACATTCACGGGGTGACAATAATACCCCCCATTACGGGTCAGCCCGACCCCGACTTTCATGGGGTGACGAAAATACCCCCCGTTACGGGTCAGCCCGACCCCGACTTTCACGTGGTGACAAAAATACCCCCAGACTTTCACGGGGTGGTGAAAATACCCCCCCAACTTTCACGGGGTGACGAAAATACCCCCCCGACTTTCACGGGTGACGAAAAATACCCCGACTTTCCGCGGGTGCGAAAAAATACCCCCCGACTTTCACGGGGTGACGAAAATACCCCCCGACTTTCACGGGGTGACGAAAATACCCCCCCGACTTTCACGGGGTGACGAAAATACCCCCCGACTTTCACGGGGTGACGAAAATACCCCCCCGACTTTCACTCTACTACCCGGTTATGGGTCAGCCCGACCTCGACACGTGAGGTGAACTACTACCCAATCATGGGTCGGGTCAGCCCTCCACTTTCACTGAAGTATAAGTAGCCCTCCTCTTCACGGGTCAGCGAAAATACCTCCACGACATTTCACGGCGTGACAATAATACCCTCCATTACGGGTCAGCCCCTCCACATTCAGGGGTGACGATAATACCCCCGCATTACGGGTCAGCCCCTCCACGACATTCAGGGCGTGACAATAATACCCCCGCATTACGGGTCAGCCCCTCCACGACATTCAGGGCGTGACAATAATACCCCCGCATTACGGGTCAGCCCCTCCACGACATTCAGGGCGTGACAATAATACCCCCGCATTACGGGTCAGCCCCTCCACGACATTCAGGGCGTGACAATAATACCCCCGCATTACGGGTCAGCCCCTCCGCGACATTCAGGGCGTGACAATAATACCCGATTACGGGTCAGCCCCTCCGCGACATTCAGGGCGTGATAATACCTCGCGATACGGGTCAGCCCTCCGCGACATTCAGGGCGTGACAATAATACCCCGATACGGGTCAGCCCCTCCGCGACATTCAGGGCGTGACAATAATACCCTCAAGATACGGGTCAGCCCCTCCGCGACATTCAGGGCGTGACAATAATACCCCCGCATTACGGGTCAGCCCCTCCGCGACATTCAGGGCGTGACAATAATACCCCCGCATTACGGGTCAGCCCCTCCGCGACATTCAGGGCGTGACAATAATACCCCCGCATTACGGGTCAGCCCCTCCACGACATTCAGGGCGTGACAATAATACCCCGGCATTACGGGTCAGCCCCTCCGCGACATGCAGGGCGTGACAATAATACCACAGCATTACGGGTCAGCGCCACCGCGACATTCAGGGCGTGACAATAATACCTCATTACGGGTCAGCCCTCCGCGACATTCAGGGCGTGACAATAATACCCCCGCATTACGGGTCAGCCCCTCCGCGACATTCAGGGCGTGACAATAATACCCCCGCATTACGGGTCAGCCCCTCCGCGACATTCAGGGCGTGACAATAATACCTCAGATACGGGTCAGCCCTCCGCGACATTCAGGGCGTGACAATAATACCTCGCGATACGGGTCAGCCCCTCCGCGACATTCAGGGCGTGACAATAATACCCCCGCATTACGGGTCAGCCCCTCCGCGACATTCAGGGCGTGACAATAATACCCCCGCATTACGGGTCAGCCCCTCCGCGACATTCAGGGCGTGACAATAATACCCCCGCATTACGGGTCAGCCCCTCCGCGACATTCAGGGCGTGACGAGAATACCCCCGCATTACGGGTCAGCCCCTCCGCGACATTCAGGGCGTGACGAGAATACCCCCGCATTACGGGTCAGCCCCTCCACGACTTCCACGTCGTGACGAGAATACCCCCGCATTACGGGTCAGCCCCTCGAGAATACCCCCGCATTACGGGTCAGCCCGACCCCGGCTTCCACGTCGTGACGAGAATACCCCCGCATTACGGGTCAGCCCGACCCCGGCTTCCACGTCATGACGAGAATACCCCCGCAATACGGGTCAGCCCGACCCCGGCTTCCACGTCATGACGAGAATACCCCCGCAATACGGGTCAGCCCGACCCTGGCTTCCACGGGGTGATGATAATTGCCCACAACCCCGCCTTTCACGGCACAACGGTAATTGCCCCCACCACTGCGGGCCAGCCCGACCCCGCTTTTTGCAGCATGACGATAATTGCTCCTTCACTGCGGGCCAGCCCGACCCCACCTTTTGCGGCACAACGATAATTGCCCCCGTTTGTGGGCCAGCCCGACCCCGCCTTTCACAGCACAACGAAAATAGCCTCCGTTACGGGTCTTCCTGACCCTATCTTCACCGTTTTTTCACCTCCGGTCATTTCTGATGAAATTCCCACTATGATTCCATTGCCTGATATCACAGAAGAAGTCATCACTGCTCTCTCTAAAGATAGAGACACAGCATCTATGAACCCTGATGGAATCCCAGGGTGCCTAGTAAATAGGACAACCTTGGTCTAGTACACCAATTCAGTTCTCTATTTAACCACAGTCTCCAGGCAAGCTTTGCTCCAGTAGAGTGAAGGACAGCAATAGTCATCCCTTTGCACAGGGGTGGGCCATCAAAAGACCCAGGAAACTACTGACCCATAAGTCTTACTAGTCTGATATACAAGGAGAATCATGAAGCTGAAAACCCCTTTTTTTAAACTTGCTTTCACCAGGAAGGACGAGTGGTACAGTGGTTAAGATGCATGCCTTTCAACCACATGGTGCAAGGTTTGATTCTCAGCACTGGAAGTAGTTTTGCAGATTGAAGGTGTATATTTTTTTTGCCCTGAGAGGGAGTGAGACCAGATAGCGTAGCGGTTAAGGTGTTCGCCTCCCATGCACAAGGTACAAGGTTTGATCCTGACCTCCGGCCAATGAATTATCTCCGGCCATTGCATTATCTACTTGTGCTTCCATGGGGGTCTTCCCCCCAATCATGCTGAATGTTTCCATCTGAAATTCACCTATGAATGGATGACATTTAAAAGGGGAGAATGAACAAGAAAGTACTCAGCGCTCAATTACCCCAAGACAAGTAGATGACTAAAAAGACTTAGTCAAAGAAGAATGGCAGCACCTTAAAACAGCATGTGGGATGACTACAGAACAAATGGGTGGCCATGCAAGCGATAGAAATAAGGTGCTTAAAAAATGGTGACTGAGGAAGTCAAGGAAGTCATCAAAGGAAAGAATGAGTGCAGGACAAAGTGAGACATGGAAAAGATAGACTAGGCCACGAAGGAATAAGGGATGGCTAAGAAGGAAGCTAAGAATGGACTTCTACCAGCTTCTAGAAAATGACCTCAGTACTTGGCAAGAAGAAACAATCAGGCTGCAAAACAAAGACAGAAAGAGAGTCACACCAGGCCCACCAGGCAACAACGTACATAGAATAAGGAAAACATGGAAACTGTACTGCCTTATGATGAGAGTAAAGAAGGAGCCATTGGTCAGGCTAGACTCAGTTGAGCTACTCCTTGTCCAGCCTGACCGATGGCAAAGTCTCCCACCATACCATCGCTAGTTTCAGGATCTCCACTGAGTACGATGAGAAACACTCAGTATACCTGAAGGTACAGAGAGGGCATTCAGCCCAACACAGGACTGATGGCTGATTTAACAGGATCTCAAGCATTACTGTGTTTTCTAGGAGCTTTCCTCCCCGGGCCTCTGCTGAAAATGGACATATATCCAGCTGGACTAGCCCGGTCAACAAATGTAAAATAAATAAAATAAATAAAATAATAAATAAATAAACAGACTATACAACAGAAGGCAGAAATTTCTGTCTAAAACTAACCAGGAGAGTGGTCAACGGAAAAAAAAAAATCCCACATCAGTATCAAAAGATAAATAAGGAATATTGTCAAGTCTGCAAAAGCTAAATAGGAGACTAAAATAGCCTTCTTTGCAAAGGATAACTGTAAAGTATTTTTGAAATAGGTCAGAAATTTTAAGGGAAAGCTCAAAAGCATGCTGAGTTGGCTGAAGAAGACAGTGCTAATATTCTCCTAAAAGAAATATTAATGTTGCTGGTCTTTACATTCAATGAAAATTTCACCCCTTTTTCACCTCCGGTCATTTCTGATGAAATTCCCACTATGATTCCATTGCCTGATATCACAGAAGAAGTCATCACTGCTCTCTCTAAAGATAGAGACACAGCATCTATGAACCCTGATGGAATCCCAGGGTGCCTAGTAAATAGGACAACCTTGGTCTAGTACACCAATTCAGTTCTCTATTTAACCACAGTCTCCAGGCAAGCTTTGCTCCAGTAGAGTGAAGGACAGCAATAGTCATCCCTTTGCACAGGGTGGGCCATCAAAAGACCCAGGAAACTACTGACCCATAAGTCTTACTAGTCTGATATACAAGGAGAATCATGAAGCTGAAAACCCCTTTTTTTAAACTTGCTTTCACCAGGAAGGACGAGTGGTACAGTGGTTAAGATGCATGCCTTTCAACCACATGGTGCAAGGTTTGATTCTCAGCACTGGAAGTAGTTTTGCAGATTGAAGGTGTATATTTTTTTTGCCCTGAGAGGGAGTGAGACCAGATAGCGTAGCGGTTAAGGTGTTCGCCTCCCATGCACAAGGTACAAGGTTTGATCCTGACCTCCGGCCAATGAATTATCTCCGGCCATTGCATTATCTACTTGTGCTTCCATTCCCCCCAATCATGCTGAATGTTTCCATCTGAAATTCACCTATGAATGGATGACATTTAAAAGGGGAGAATGAACAAGAAAGTACTCAGCGCTCAATTACCCCAAGACAAGTAGATGACTAAAAAGACTTAGTCAAAGAAGAATGGCAGCACCTTAAAACAGCATGTGGGATGACTACAGAACAAATGGGTGGCCATGCAAGCGATAGAAATAAGGTGCTTAAAAAATGGTGACTGAGGAAGTCAAGGAAGTCATCAAAGGAAAGAATGAGTGCAGGACAAAGTGAGACATGGAAAAGATAGACTAGGCCACGAAGGAATAAGGGATGGCTAAGAAGGAAGCTAAGAATGGACTTCTACCAGCTTCTAGAAAATGACCTCAGTACTTGGCAAGAAGAAACAATCAGGCTGCAAAACAAAGACAGAAAGAGAGTCACACCAGGCCCACCAGGCAACAACGTACATAGAATAAGGAAAACATGGAAACTGTACTGCCTTATGATGAGAGTAGAGAAGGAGCCATTGGTCAGGCTAGACTCAGTTGAGCTACTCCTTGTCCAGCCTGACCGATGGCAAAGTCTCCCACCATACCATCGCTAGTTTCAGGATCTCCACTGAGTACGATGAGAAACACTCAGTATACCTGAAGGTACAGAGAGGGCATTCAGCCCAACACAGGACTGATGGCCGATTTAACAGGATCTCAAGCATTACTGTGTTTTCTAGGAGCTTTCCTTCCGGCCTCTGCTGAAAATGGACATATATCCAGCTGGACTAGCCCGGTCAACAAATGTAAAATAAATAAAATAAATAAAATAATAAATAAATAAACAGACTATACAACAGAAGGCAGAAATTTCTGTCTAAAACTAACCAGGAGAGTGGTCAACGGAAAAAAAAATCCCACATCAGTATCAAAAGATAAATAAGGAATATTGTCAAGTCTGCAAAAGCTAAATAGGAGACTAAAATAGCCTTCTTTGCAAAGGATAACTGTAAAGTATTTTTGAAATAGGTCAGAAATTTTAAGGGAAAGCTCAAAAGCATGCTGAGTTGGCTGAAGAAGACAGTGCTAATATTCTCCTAAAAGAAATATTAATGTTGCTGGTCTTTACATTCAATGAAAATTTCACCCCTTTTTCACCTCCGGTCATTTCTGATGAAATTCCCACTATGATTCCATTGCCTGATATCACAGAAGAAGTCATCACTGCTCTCTCTAAAGATAGAGACACAGCATCTATGAACCCTGATGGAATCCCAGGGTGCCTAGTAAATAGGACAACCTTGGTCTAGTACACCAATTCAGTTCTCTATTTAACCACAGTCTCCAGGCAAGCTTTGCTCCAGTAGAGTGAAGGACAGCAATAGTCATCCCTTTGCACAGGGGTGGGCCATCAAAAGACCCAGGAAACTACTGACCCATAAGTCTTACTAGTCTGATATACAAGGAGAATCATGAAGCTGAAAACCCCTTTTTTTAAACTTGCTTTCACCAGGAAGGACGAGTGGTACAGTGGTTAAGATGCATGCCTTTCAACCACATGGTGCAAGGTTTGATTCTCAGCACTGGAAGTAGTTTTGCAGATTGAAGGTGTATATTTTTTTTGCCCTGAGAGGGAGTGAGACCAGATAGCGTAGCGGTTAAGGTGTTCGCCTCCCATGCACAAGGTACAAGGTTTGATCCTGACCTCCGGCCAATGAATTATCTCCGGCCATTGCATTATCTACTTGTGCTTCCATGGGGGTCTTCCCCCCAATCATGCTGAATGTTTCCATCTGAAATTCACCTATGAATGGATGACATTTAAAAGGGGAGAATGAACAAGAAAGTACTCAGCGCTCAATTACCCCAAGACAAGTAGATGACTAAAAAGACTTAGTCAAAGAAGAATGGCAGCACCTTAAAACAGCATGTGGGATGACTACAGAACAAATGGGTGGCCATGCAAGCGATAGAAATAAGGTGCTTAAAAAATGGTGACTGAGGAAGTCAAGGAAGTCATCAAAGGAAAGAATGAGTGCAGGACAAAGTGAGACATGGAAAAGATAGACTAGGCCACGAAGGAATAAGGGATGGCTAAGAAGGAAGCTAAGAATGGACTTCTACCAGCTTCTAGAAAATGACCTCAGTACTTGGCAAGAAGAAACAATCAGGCTGCAAAACAAAGACAGAAAGAGAGTCACACCAGGCCCACCAGGCAACAACGTACATAGAATAAGGAAAACATGGAAACTGTACTGCCTTATGATGAGAGTAGAGAAGGAGCCATTGGTCAGGCTAGACTCAGTTGAGCTACTCCTTGTCCAGCCTGACCGATGGCAAAGTCTCCCACCATACCATCGCTAGTTTCAGGATCTCCACTGAGTACGATGAGAAACACTCAGTATACCTGAAGGTACAGAGAGGGCATTCAGCCCAACACAGGACTGATGGCCGATTTAACAGGATCTCAAGCATTACTGTGTTTTCTAGGAGCTTTCCTCCCCGGGCCTCTGCTGAAAATGGACATATATCCAGCTGGACTAGCCCGGTCAACAAATGTAAAATAAATAAAATAAATAAAATAATAAATAAATAAACAGACTATACAACAGAAGGCAGAAATTTCTGTCTAAAACTAACCAGGAGAGTGGTCAACGGAAAAAAAAATCCCACATCAGTATCAAAAGATAAATAAGGAATATTGTCAAGTCTGCAAAAGCTAAATAGGAGACTAAAATAGCCTTCTTTGCAAAGGATAACTGTAAAGTATTTTTGAAATAGGTCAGAAATTTTAAGGGAAAGCTCAAAAGCATGCTGAGTTGGCTGAAGAAGACAGTGCTAATATTCTCCTAAAAGAAATATTAATGTTGCTGGTCTTTACATTCAATGAAAATTTCACCCCTTTTTCACCTCCGGTCATTTCTGATGAAATTCCCACTATGATTCCATTGCCTGATATCACAGAAGAAGTCATCACTGCTCTCTCTAAAGATAGAGACACAGCATCTATGAACCCTGATGGAATCCCAGGGTGCCTAGTAAATAGGACAACCTTGGTCTAGTACACCAATTCAGTTCTCTATTTAACCACAGTCTCCAGGCAAGCTTTGCTCCAGTAGAGTGAAGGACAGCAATAGTCATCCCTTTGCACAGGGGTGGGCCATCAAAAGACCCAGGAAACTACTGACCCATAAGTCTTACTAGTCTGATATACAAGGAGAATCATGAAGCTGAAAACCCCTTTTTTTAAACTTGCTTTCACCAGGAAGGACGAGTGGTACAGTGGTTAAGATGCATGCCTTTCAACCACATGGTGCAAGGTTTGATTCTCAGCACTGGAAGTAGTTTTGCAGATTGAAGGTGTATATTTTTTTTGCCCTGAGAGGGAGTGAGACCAGATAGCGTAGCGGTTAAGGTGTTCGCCTCCCATGCACAAGGTACAAGGTTTGATCCTGACCTCCGGCCAATGAATTATCTCCGGCCATTGCATTATCTACTTGTGCTTCCATGGGGGTCTTCCCCCCAATCATGCTGAATGTTTCCATCTGAAATTCACCTATGAATGGATGACATTTAAAAGGGGAGAATGAACAAGAAAGTACTCAGCGCTCAATTACCCCAAGACAAGTAGATGACTAAAAAGACTTAGTCAAAGAAGAATGGCAGCACCTTAAAACAGCATGTGGGATGACTACAGAACAAATGGGTGGCCATGCAAGCGATAGAAATAAGGTGCTTAAAAAATGGTGACTGAGGAAGTCAAGGAAGTCATCAAAGGAAAGAATGAGTGCAGGACAAAGTGAGACATGGAAAAGATAGACTAGGCCACGAAGGAATAAGGGATGGCTAAGAAGGAAGCTAAGAATGGAGTTCTACCAGCTTCTAGAAAATGACCTCAGTACTTGGCAAGAAGAAACAATCAGGCTGCAAAACAAAGACAGAAAGAGAGTCACACCAGGCCCACCAGGCAACAACGTACATAGAATAAGGAAAACATGGAAACTGTACTGCCTTATGATGAGAGTAGAGAAGGAGCCATTGGTCAGGCTAGACTCAGTTGAGCTACTCCTTGTCCAGCCTGACCGATGGCAAAGTCTCCCACCATACCATCGCTAGTTTCAGGATCTCCACTGAGTACGCGATGAGAAACACTCAGTATACCTGAAGGTACAGAGAGGGCATTCAGCCCAACACAGGACTGATGGCCGATTTAACAGGATCTCAAGCATTACTGTGTTTTCTAGGAGCTTTCCTCCCGGGCCTCTGCTGAAAATGGACATATATCCAGCTGGACTAGCCCGGTCAACAAATGTAAAATAAATAAAATAAATAAAATAATAAATAAATAAACAGACTATACAACAGAAGGCAGAAATTTCTGTCTAAAACTAACCAGGAGAGTGGTCAACGGAAAAAAAATCCCACATCAGTATCAAAAGATAAATAAGGAATATTGTCAAGTCTGCAAAAGCTAAATAGGAGACTAAAATAGCCTTCTTTGCAAAGGATAACTGTAAAGTATTTTTGAAATAGGTCAGAAATTTTAAGGGAAAGCTCAAAAGCATGCTGAGTTGGCTGAAGAAGACAGTGCTAATATTCTCCTAAAAGAAATATTAATGTTGCTGGTCTTTACATTCAATGAAAATTTCACCCCTTTTTCACCTCCGGTCATTTCTGATGAAATTCCCACTATGATTCCATTGCCTGATATCACAGAAGAAGTCATCACTGCTCTCTCTAAAGATAGAGACACAGCATCTATGAACCCTGATGGAATCCCAGGGTGCCTAGTAAATAGGACAACCTTGGTCTAGTACACCAATTCAGTTCTCTATTTAACCACAGTCTCCAGGCAAGCTTTGCTCCAGTAGAGTGAAGGACAGCAATAGTCATCCCTTTGCACAGGGGTGGGCCATCAAAAGACCCAGGAAACTACTGACCCATAAGTCTTACTAGTCTGATATACAAGGAGAATCATGAAGCTGAAAACCCCTTTTTTTAACTTGCTTTCACCAGGAAGGACGAGTGGTACAGTGGTTAAGATGCATGCCTTTCAACCACATGGTGCAAGGTTTGATTCTCAGCACTGGAAGTAGTTTTGCAGATTGAAGGTGTATATTTTTTTGCCCTGAGAGGGAGTGAGACCAGATAGCGTAGCGGTTAAGGTGTTCGCCTCCCATGCACAAGGTACAAGGTTTGATCCTGACCTCCGGCCAATGAATTATCTCCGGCCATTGCATTATCTACTTGTGCTTCCATGGGGGTCTTCCCCCCAATCATGCTGAATGTTTCCATCTGAAATTCACCTATGAATGGATGACATTTAAAAGGGGAGAATGAACAAGAAAGTACTCAGCGCTCAATTACCCCAAGACAAGTAGATGACTAAAAAGACTTAGTCAAAGAAGAATGGCAGCACCTTAAAACAGCATGTGGGATGACTACAGAACAAATGGGTGGCCATGCAAGCGATAGAAATAAGGTGCTTAAAAAATGGTGACTGAGGAAGTCAAGGAAGTCATCAAAGGAAAGAATGAGTGCAGGACAAAGTGAGACATGGAAAAGATAGACTAGGCCACGAAGGAATAAGGGATGGCTAAGAAGGAAGCTAAGAATGGACTTCTACCAGCTTCTAGAAAATGACCTCAGTACTTGGCAAGAAGAAACAATCAGGCTGCAAAACAAAGACAGAAAGAGAGTCACACCAGGCCCACCAGGCAACAACGTACATAGAATAAGGAAAACATGGAAACTGTACTGCCTTATGATGAGAGTAAAGAAGGAGCCATTGGTCAGGCTAGACTCAGTTGAGCTACTCCTTGTCCAGCCTGACCGATGGCAAAGTCTCCCACCATACCATCGCTAGTTTCAGGATCTCCACTGAGTACGATGAGAAACACTCAGTATACCTGAAGGTACAGAGAGGGCATTCAGCCCAACACAGGACTGATGGCTGATTTAACAGGATCTCAAGCATTACTGTGTTTTCTAGGAGATTTCCTCCCCGGCCTCTGCTGAAAATGGACATATATCCAGCTGGACTAGCCCGGTCAACAAATGTAAAATAAATAAAATAAATAAAATAATAAATAAATAAACAGACTATACAACAGAAGGCAGAAATTTCTGTCTAAAACTAACCAGGAGAGTGGTCAACGGAAAAAAAATCCCACATCAGTATCAAAAGATAAATAAGGAATATTGTCAAGTCTGCAAAAGCTAAATAGGAGACTAAAATAGCCTTCTTTGCAAAGGATAACTGTAAAGTATTTTTGAAATAGGTCAGAAATTTTAAGGGAAAGCTCAAAAGCATGCTGAGTTGGCTGAAGAAGACAGTGCTAATATTCTCCTAAAAGAAATATTAATGTTGCTGGTCTTTACATTCAATGAAAATTTCACCCCTTTTTCACCTCCGGTCATTTCTGATGAAATTCCCACTATGATTCCATTGCCTGATATCACAGAAGAAGTCATCACTGCTCTCTCTAAAGATAGAGACACAGCATCTATGAACCCTGATGGAATCCCAGGGTGCCTAGTAAATAGGACAACCTTGGTCTAGTACACCAATTCAGTTCTCTATTTAACCACAGTCTCCAGGCAAGCTTTGCTCCAGTAGAGTGAAGGACAGCAATAGTCATCCCTTTGCACAGGGGTGGGCCATCAAAAGACCCAGGAAACTACTGACCCATAAGTCTTACTAGTCTGATATACAAGGAGAATCATGAAGCTGAAAACCCCTTTTTTTAAACTTGCTTTCACCAGGAAGGACGAGTGGTACAGTGGTTAAGATGCATGCCTTTCAACCACATGGTGCAAGGTTTGATTCTCAGCACTGGAAGTAGTTTTGCAGATTGAAGGTGTATATTTTTTTGCCCTGAGAGGGAATGAGACCAGATAGCGTAGCGGTTAAGGTGTTCGCCTCCCATGCACAAGGTACAAGGTTTGATCCTGACCTCCGGCCAATGAATTATCTCCGGCCATTGCATTATCTACTTGTGCTTCCATGGGGGTCTTCCCCCCAATCATGCTGAATGTTTCCATCTGAAATTCACCTATGAATGGATGACATTTAAAAGGGGAGAATGAACAAGAAAGTACTCAGCGCTCAATTACCCCAAGACAAGTAGATGAAGAAGAATGGCAGCACCTTAAAACAGCATGTGGGATGACTACAGAACAAATGGGTGGCCATGCAAGCGATAGAAATAAGGTGCTTAAAAAATGGTGACTGAGGAAGTCAAGGAAGTCATCAAAGGAAAGAATGAGTGCAGGACAAAGTGAGACATGGAAAAGATAGACTAGGCCACGAAGGAATAAGGGATGGCTAAGAAGGAAGCTAAGAATGGAGTTCTACCAGCTTCTAGAAAATGACCTCAGTACTTGGCAAGAAGAAACAATCAGGCTGCAAAACAAAGACAGAAAGAGAGTCACACCAGGCCCACCAGGCAACAACGTACATAGAATAAGGAAAACATGGAAACTGTACTGCCTTATGATGAGAGTAGAGAAGGAGCCATTGGTCAGGCTAGACTCAGTTGAGCTACTCCTTGTCCAGCCTGACCGATGGCAAAGTCTCCCACCATACCATCGCTAGTTTCAGGATCTCCACTGAGTACGATGAGAAACACTCAGTATACCTGAAGGTACAGAGAGGGCATTCAGCCCAACACAGGACTGATGGCCGATTTAACAGGATCTCAAGCATTACTGTGTTTTCTAGGAGCTTTCCTCCCCGGGCCTCTGCTGAAAATGGACATATATCCAGCTGGACTAGCCCGGTCAACAAATGTAAAATAAATAAAATAAATAAAATAATAAATAAATAAACAGACTATACAACAGAAGGCAGAAATTTCTGTCTAAAACTAACCAGGAGAGTGGTCAACGGAAAAAAAAATCCCACATCAGTATCAAAAGATAAATAAGGAATATTGTCAAGTCTGCAAAAGCTAAATAGGAGACTAAAATAGCCTTCTTTGCAAAGGATAACTGTAAAGTATTTTTGAAATAGGTCAGAAATTTTAAGGGAAAGCTCAAAAGCATGCTGAGTTGGCTGAAGAAGACAGTGCTAATATTCTCCTAAAAGAAATATTAATGTTGCTGGTCTTTACATTCAATGAAAATTTCACCCCTTTTTCACCTCCGGTCATTTCTGATGAAATTCCCACTATGATTCCATTGCCTGATATCACAGAAGAAGTCATCACTGCTCTCTCTAAAGATAGAGACACAGCATCTATGAACCCTGATGGAATCCCAGGGTGCCTAGTAAATAGGACAACCTTGGTCTAGTACACCAATTCAGTTCTCTATTTAACCACAGTCTCCAGGCAAGCTTTGCTCCAGTAGAGTGAAGGACAGCAATAGTCATCCCTTTGCACAGGGTGGGCCATCAAAAGACCCAGGAAACTACTGACCCATAAGTCTTACTAGTCTGATATACAAGGAGAATCATGAAGCTGAAAACCCCTTTTTTTAACTTGCTTTCACCAGGAAGGACGAGTGGTACAGTGGTTAAGATGCATGCCTTTCAACCACATGGTGCAAGGTTTGATTCTCAGCACTGGAAGTAGTTTTGCAGATTGAAGGTGTATATTTTTTTTTGCCCTGAGAGGGAGTGAGACCAGATAGCGTAGCGGTTAAGGTGTTCGCCTCCCATGCACAAGGTACAAGGTTTGATCCTGACCTCCGGCCAATGAATTATCTCCGGCCATTGCATTATCTACTTGTGCTTCCATGGGGGTCTTCCCCCCAATCATGCTGAATGTTTCCATCTGAAATTCACCTATGAATGGATGACATTTAAAAGGGGAGAATGAACAAGAAAGTACTCAGCGCTCAATTACCCCAAGACAAGTAGATGACTAAAAAGACTTAGTCAAAGAAGAATGGCAGCACCTTAAAACAGCATGTGGGATGACTACAGAACAAATGGGTGGCCATGCAAGTGATAGAAATAAGGTGCTTAAAAATGGTGACTGAGGAAGTCAAGGAAGTCATCAAAGGAAAGAATGAGTGCAGGACAAAGTGAGACATGGAAAAGATAGACTAGGCCACGAAGGAATAAGGGATGGCTAAGAAGGAAGCTAAGAATGGAGTTCTACCAGCTTCTAGAAAATGACCTCAGTACTTGGCAAGAAGAAACAATCAGGCTGCAAAACAAAGACAGAAAGAGAGTCACACCAGGCCCACCAGGCAACAACGTACATAGAATAAGGAAAACATGGAAACTGTACTGCCTTATGATGAGAGTAGAGAAGGAGCCATTGGTCAGGCTAGACTCAGTTGAGCTACTCCTTGTCCAGCCTGACCGATGGCAAAGTCTCCCACCATACCATCGCTAGTTTCAGGATCTCCACTGAGTACGATGAGAAACACTCAGTATACCTGAAGGTACAGAGAGGGCATTCAGCCCAACACAGGACTGATGGCCGATTTAACAGGATCTCAAGCATTACTGTGTTTTCTAGGAGCTTTCCTCCCGGGCCTCTGCTGAAAATGGACATATATCCAGCTGGACTAGCCCGGTCAACAAATGTAAAATAAATAAAATAAATAAAATAATAAATAAATAAACAGACTATACAACAGAAGGCAGAAATTTCTGTCTAAAACTAACCAGGAGAGTGGTCAACGGAAAAAAAATCCCACATCAGTATCAAAAGATAAATAAGGAATATTGTCAAGTCTGCAAAAGCTAAATAGGAGACTAAAATAGCCTTCTTTGCAAAGGATAACTGTAAAGTATTTTTGAAATAGGTCAGAAATTTTAAGGGAAAGCTCAAAAGCATGCTGAGTTGGCTGAAGAAGACAGTGCTAATATTCTCCTAAAAGAAATATTAATGTTGCTGGTCTTTACATTCAATGAAAATTTCACCCCTTTTTCACCTCCGGTCATTTCTGATGAAATTCCCACTATGATTCCATTGCCTGATATCACAGAAGAAGTCATCACTGCTCTCTCTAAAGATAGAGACACAGCATCTATGAACCCTGATGGAATCCCAGGGTGCCTAGTAAATAGGACAACCTTGGTCTAGTACACCAATTCAGTTCTCTATTTAACCACAGTCTCCAGGCAAGCTTTGCTCCAGTAGAGTGAAGGACAGCAATAGTCATCCCTTTGCACAGGGGTGGGCCATCAAAAGACCCAGGAAACTACTGACCCATAAGTCTTACTAGTCTGATATACAAGGAGAATCATGAAGCTGAAAACCCCTTTTTTTAAACTTGCTTTCACCAGGAAGGACGAGTGGTACAGTGGTTAAGATGCATGCCTTTCAACCACATGGTGCAAGGTTTGATTCTCAGCACTGGAAGTAGTTTTGCAGATTGAAGGTGTATATTTTTTTTTGCCCTGAGAGGGAGTGAGACCAGATAGCGTAGCGGTTAAGGTGTTCGCCTCCCATGCACAAGGTACAAGGTTTGATCCTGACCTCCGGCCAATGAATTATCTCCGGCCATTGCATTATCTACTTGTGCTTCCATGGGGGTCTTCCCCCCAATCATGCTGAATGTTTCCATCTGAAATTCACCTATGAATGGATGACATTTAAAAGGGGAGAATGAACAAGAAAGTACTCAGCGCTCAATTACCCCAAGACAAGTAGATGACTAAAAAGACTTAGTCAAAGAAGAATGGCAGCACCTTAAAACAGCATGTGGGATGACTACAGAACAAATGGGTGGCCATGCAAGCGATAGAAATAAGGTGCTTAAAAAATGGTGACTGAGGAAGTCAAGGAAGTCATCAAAGGAAAGAATGAGTGCAGGACAAAGTGAGACATGGAAAAGATAGACTAGGCCACGAAGGAATAAGGGATGGCTAAGAAGG